>NC_034421.1:12594903-12604236 GCF_002078875.1 Numida meleagris | reverse complement strand
CGGCCCAACAAGGTTCCACAAGGCCCAGCACGGCCCAACAAGGTTCCACAAGGCCCAGCACGGCCCAACAAGGTTCCACAAGGCCCAGCACGGCCCAACAAGGTTCCACAAGGACCAGTGAGGCCACACAAATCCTTCGCCTGCTGCCACAGCTCTCACCCAGTGCCGCATCTTCTCAGAGACGCTCGGAATTACACTTGCAAGCAATTTGACTTTTTAATCATTTCAATTACTGTGACTAAAACCCTTCAATCGGAACAAAACAAGGAAAAATCACCCCTCTCTTTCTGAAGCAGTCTGCCTAGCTTAACAGACCATACCGAATTGTGAAGGTTTTTGCTTTTGTGGTCTTCACATATTTCATTTAATGCAGATAATTAACCTCAGTTTCTAATTTCCAGTCCTCCACAAGAAAGTGAAGTGACTAAATACATTCACTGACAGACGGAAAATTAAAATATTACTACAGCTTCTCCACGCGGCTCAAAAGGCAAGGCCTTGCAAAAGATCTTTCTTCTTTTGTTTGACTGATTAACTGTAATTTGCTTAATGGATTTGAGGATGAGCCTAATAATCCAATGATATTTCCAGGAACTGATTTAGGATACGAGTACCTCTGTTCTGAGATATCAAACAGCAATTTTCTGCACTACACATACAGTCATGGCTGAAACCCGGTTTCTCCATGGCACTAACTTCTGGGGACACTTTCTGAAGCCCCAGAGCTTCAGTGGGAAAGGTGAGAAGCTCCACCATGACATGAGGCCAGCATGTGCTCCCCCAGCACTCCTGCATCTCCCTCAGCCCTTTTCCCACCAAGAAAGCTTGGTGTAACAGGATTTCACACTCTGTCCCAATTGTTAATAAATCCAGGATTATTAAAGAAGGGACTATACATCTAGGACTATTAAAGAGAACAAATCCAAGAGGCAGTCATTTTTAAAACATCCAATAGTAACTAATTATTCAAGGGATTAGTCTATTATAGTGACAACAAAGAAACTCTTAAAACATAAAGCCAAGCTGAAGCTGAATCGCAGATCAAACCCCAGGTGTACCACGTGGATCACCTCCTGGGCACGCTCCTCAGCTTCCCTGGACCCATCCACTTCTCATTCTGCTTTTCTGCACCCAAATTCCTTCCAAACAGAGCACAATTCAAACCAGCCCAACTTGCAATCTCCTTCCCAAAATATAGGATTTCACAATTTGTGTCATCATAGTGAGTATGCATGGAAGTGGGGGAAAAAAAGATCTCTAGCAAATTTAATTAAACTGTTTATAAAATTAGTCAAGACAAAGCAAAACCTTCATTTTTTTTCTTTTTCTTAAATCAGGCCAAATTCGTAGAAGTCAAAGCTCTGTTTGCCAGGAAGTCTGCTGTTTACATCCCTCATAGTTTCAGAGCTCGAGAGGTGTAGGGTAAGGAGGCAATGGAGACACCATCTCAGAGGACCGAGACCAACACTGATCCATAACCAAGTAACAAATACAACACTTCTTCATCTTGATTTGTGTAGAGGTAAAGCTATGGGCACAAAAGGTATTCTTCTTCAATTAAAATCCATTTTAAGATTTGGCAAATGCCCATATAAATACTTTACACTGTTAATGTAAGCATTTCCATGCAGAAGTTTCATCAGCTTAACAACATATTTAAAAAAAGCTGGTGTAACTTCTGTGCAAAAACACAATCCACCTTCGTCTTGTAAACCTTACAGCTCTCAAGACACAGCATGAACACTTACCACTATGAGCATCAGACCCTGCCTCCTCCATTGCAACCATAACTTCTCTCAAGAACAATGCAGAACTCAAACTATTCCACTACAACTTACTTTGATTTGGAAACAGCCTCTGCTCTGCACATTGTTGTGGACTGTAACAATTACAAGTGGTGCTACAGGCCCAGAAGTTTTAATTCAAGCCAAGTCATTAGCTAGTACTTCAAGTTACACACAATTATTGCCAGAAATGCAGGGTCACCACTGGAAAAAAAGTTTAGGGCCTATTTGAGTGAAAATTATTTGAAATAGGACCCAAATAGTGCTCCTGGCATCCCACAGACCCCACACAACCCAAGGAGCCCCAGTGCAACAAGGCAGGAGCCACACGCCCGCTGTTCCACCCCAGCCCTTCTGCCCGTGATACAGGTGAATTGCTGTTGTCCAATAATTCTCTTCTTGCAGACAGGAAAAGAGGTAGTTTCTCTGATAGTCTTATCCCAAGCCACTGAAAATGCAAATATATTAAGAAATGGACACTCCTGTATGTGTTTCCAGGCCAACTGCAGCACTGCTTATCAAGGAAATACCACTGGGGCACCAGTAGCATTTCCTAAACGGAATGAATATGACGCACAGCATGAAAAGAGATTAAAGAAGCAAAAGGGAAAAAAGGACAGAACAAGAAAGGAGAGATGCCATTTGAGTCAGGCAGAAGCGGTGGGCAGCACTTTTGCTTACTTCCCCCACTAAACACGTCCACTTGTCTATCTAGAGCCCCATCTTCCATTCCCTGGATGCTGACAGTTCTGGAATGGGATGCTTCTGGGTCAGATGTACCCACCCTCGGTGTGCCCTGGCAGCCAACCCAGGCCCTGCACTACCAGACTGAGGCCAGCACTTCTCTTTTCGCTGCTACATACAGGTGCAACATTAATGAGCAGCTTCTTCCAAGCAAATGAACTCTCCTGAAGCTCCCGTAGCTCAGCTCACAGACACAAGTGCTGATTATTCAGCTAAAGGCAGTGTTGGTAAGACAGCAGTGCACACCTGGAATAGTCTGCACCAGCTGCGGTGACTGCACATCTCCAGTTTTCCACTCACTTGACACAATTAACTCCAACTCCTTCACCACATCGTTTTGAGTTGGAAGCATGCAATTTAATATTTAATTGTTAATGAAGCAGCAAGCCTCAAAATTAAGTCTGCCAGCTAAATTTCAGCTCCCTCCTGATGCAGGCCAAACCTGTGACTGTCAGCCTGCTGATGTAACCCAAGCAACAGAGATCCCACGCCTGCCCTGAGCCAGGCTCCGCTGCTCCTCTCTTGCAATGCAGCATTACTCACTGAGGTTTGGAACGAGTCTCAGGCTAGAGGTGCTGCATCCCGCTACAGCCTCCCTCGGCTGCTGCTCCTCTTGCTCGGCGTCCTGTTATGACAAAAGGCTGCATCCTGGGGAGAGCTGCTCCTGCACGTGCCCAGGACGGCTGTAGCATGTGGGCATCAGCGCGGGGACTCTCCTGGTGGCATGTGGCCTTTTCACTCAAACCACCCACAAGAGGGGAAAGCCATGAGCTTGGTCAGCTCAGCGCTGTGGAAGCAAATACTAAGATCATGGAGCCAGCTTCCATTAAAAAAAAAATAATGAAAAAAGTGTAAATCAAAGTTTCCATTTGCTAATTTCTGTATCAGTGCCTATGACGTTCCCTTTCCTCAGCCTCTCAATGTCTGTTGATGGGAGACTCCAGCTACCACCACCTGTCCTCTCATCTCCCTCCTCCAGGTTTGATTTTTAACACACTGCGTACCACGAGGCACAGGTCAAACAAACAAAGCGATGGGCAGAACCAACCCCAACCTCTGGGCTTTCAGAGGAAAGCAGAGCTGCTCCCCCATAACACTGCCCAGACTGCTCCAATTCCATCATGGAAAGCAAAGGCAACATTTGCGAGTGCTGCTCCCCAAAGCCCCAGGAACGCAGGATTTTGGGAGCAGATGTGGAAACCCTTCTGATGCAAAGCTGAAGAGGTGACAGGAGGCCCTATGCAGACAGCAGACACAACCGTGGTGTGACGGTCTGGCACCACGCACTGAGTTTCCCAATTTTTAAAACATGTCTGTTTTCCAGGAGTGCTTGAAAGCCAGGCTGCAGGGCAGTTCTGAGGCACGGGTTTAATTTCTGCTCCTCGTATCTGAAAAATCCAGTCCCGGTGTGTCAGAAGAAGGTTAATGAAAGATTTAGCTGCGCTCACAACCACGTTAGTGTCGGTTTCGGAAGCTGCGAGTTAATGCCTGAGATCTTCGGGGGTTGCCCTCTTTGAAGTTCACTGATCCATAACCAATGTCCAATTAATTTGCAGGAGCCTAACTATAATGACTATTGGCCTTTTCCTACGCACACAAAAACGCAGTGGGTAACAGCAATGCTTTTCGCTTTGGGATATTCTCACATACATGCACACTTGCACACCTTCAAAATGCCCAGCACTAAGAACGTGTTGTCTTCTGCACTTGGAGCAGTGTCACGCTCATGGGCACAGAAGTATGGCATTAAGATTTATGAACTTTATGCTGCAAAATAAATTGGAGCTGATTCAAGATGCTCCACTGCTAACAGAGATACACTTGTATTGCATTTGGTCAGATTCCTCTTTATTTAGAGTTTCCATGGAAGCCAAGGAATAGACGTTCAATCTCGCGAAGATTAAACAGGCCTCCAGACATAATGCAAAACAGCTTATTGCAACATTCCCCCAAGAACAGAGACGAGAGATTCTTCCACACACACAAAAAAAAAAAGTGTAGAAGTGTACAAACCAAATCAGGATGGACCCAGCCTTCCCAGCACTGTGCAAGGATTGCTCCTCGCTGCACGCAGCTCCACCAGCTTCCAGTGCTCTTCCTCACAGGAGAAAGCAGAAATGTTTGCATCATAAAGATGCCACTGTTTAAAAAACAGTCTGTTCCAGGCAGCTATTTCTATGCAGCGTTCAGGAAGCAAGCTATTTCAACCACAAGGGCTTGCACGAAGACGAACAATCGGACTCCTAAATTAGGATCTCGGCAGATTCTTACAACAAAATGCACAGATCACACCACTGAGCAGCATCTTCCATGGAGATGCCGCGGACGCTACTGCGGCTGACAGACCAGCACTTAAAATAAATAATCACTTATTTTCAGTTACTTACTCAGGGCTCCAAAATGACTCCTGCTCTGGTGAGAACAGTAAACACGTCCCTGCCTCCCAACCCAGCAGGTCAATGGAGTGTCTGCAGCCACAATGACAGGCTGTCAGACACAACAAATTAACAGCAGCGCGTTCCTCCTGACCTCCATCCTCTAGGTAAAGATTTATTTCATGTTGTTCCAATCTAGGAAGAAAACGCATGAGGCTGAGGAATGCCACCCCAGAATATTTCTATTTCATAACGCATTTCTTAATTGTTTTGAAGTTTGGCGTGGATGTGTTCAGGTAATGTGTAAACCGAGCCTTTTTTCTGAAGCGGGACCTGAGGAATGCAGTATTCATGCAGGTTCTCACCACCTGCTCTAGAACAGAAAATAAATACAACTCGAGCAAGTTATTGTCAATATCAAGTCTTTCTCACTTAAATAAAAAGATACTTAAATCGTGGACTTTTCTAATCCTATCCACTAAATACCCAGCAGTTGGTGCAAATCCACTACAAGAAACATTCAAGGTTTCCATTAACTCCATGGGAAAGTCCCAGGACCCTGGGATTTTGTTTTTCAGACTCCTGATTAAAACAGCACAAGTTCACACCGACTCCTATTTTTTTTTTCCCCCAGACTTTCACATGCAATGCCCCCTCCTCAAAATCCGCATGGAAACAGGAATCAAAATGATCAAAACGTCAATATTTTGCCATCTGAAACATGCTGAGACCCTGCGCAGGGCGGGATGCCAGCCTGAAGGGACGGCGTGGGGAGACGAAGCACAGACATGCAGCTTTGAGGAGGATAGTTCGGCTGCTTCATTTCGTAGCCATCACAAAGTGACAGATCTTAGCCCAAGCAGGTCTTAAAACACGGAGATTTTCTTTTAAAGAAGTAGGAATGCGCGTCTGGCTGCGTTCTGTTGATTCAGCAAGGGTTACACACACACACACGCTTATTGATCCCAGAGAACTCCCTGCTAAGTTAATTGTCTGGAATTTTGACTGAGCTCTCAGCAAGTTCCAAAACGCGTGCTGGCCGGCAGTGGGCGGGGGACCCAAAGAAAAGCACGGGCTGAAAAACTGGGCAACTCCTCTTGAGAAAAAAATAAGATATTTTGATGAGGGGAAGAGCTGCAACACGAACAACTTTAACTGAATTTGGGGATTCCTACTTTTACGCTGCTGGAATTCACTATCAGAAATCTTGACTGCAAAGCAATACCATTCACAGGGAGCATTGTGAACCCCATTTGACCCACATACACACTACAGACATTAGGGTATTTCCCGCAAGCTTCCTGCAGCCTCCAGTTGCGGCTCATCACCATTTCCTTGTATATTTACAAGGGGTTTTACCACGAGCTGTACTCATCTGCACTCCTGTAACTGAACACTGACCTTCTGCCACTGCAGGCTACAAGCCAGCCTGTCACCGCAGCTCTCTGCGCACACCGGGGCTGCCCACAGCTCCACACCGCCCACAGCCTCCTACCTACACCCAGACCACGTTCAGCAGCATTTCTTCACAGCAAAGAACATACTGCAGAGGTGATTCAGGAGAACTGGACGGGAACGGCCAAAGACACCCCTCAAATAACTTACACTACACTCAGACAAAGCTGTGTTTCAACCTAACGCCCACGTGACGCCATCCCATGCTGATGCTCAGCTAGTCCCCAGCACTCCCAGCTGCCGAATGCCCCCCGATTCCCAATGCCTCCAAACTCACAGCAGCCCCCTGGGGCACTCCGAGGCCTCCAAGGAAGGGCCCGACTGGCGCTCACGTACCTGAACTCTCTGCCCTCGCTGTACCGCCGGGTCGAGGTGGCACGCTGGGTTGCAGTCTCCAAAAGCAGCTTCTGGGTGAGCCTGCTTGAGGGCGCAGAGTCCCTGCTGGCCTCAGGCTCGGTGTCTTGGTCACATTTCCACTCCTCGTCCTCATTCAGAGTAGGCAGATAACCAGGTAGCCCTTTACCTGTCCCAGACCCTGAGCTCGGATCGCTATAAATTTTTGGACTTTCCCCACCTGTCCTTGTGTATTCCAAATAAATATCTGACTTAAGGAACAAAGGGTAGGTATTGTCTTCTATCATGCACTGAATCTCAGTTTGGGCCTGGTCAAACATGTCAGGGTCAATCTGCAGTTTCATGACACAGTCTTTTATGAAGCTTTTTGTGGCTGGTTTGATCTGCCGGGACACAATGCCGTTGTTGTCGAGAATGTACTTTTTGTAAATGGCTTTTGCCAGTTTGAGTCTTTTTTCCTCATTGGACACGCACGGCTCCAGCTTCCTGAAGCCACTGCAGGCAAACCAGAAGTCCAGCAGATCCGCACAGTCCTCCTGTTTCAGGAAAGTCCTGAAGAGATTGATACCGTCTTGATCATCGAGCAAGGAGTGCAGCGACTCGGCCCACTTCAGGTAGGGTGGAGTTGGCGAAGCACTCCCCTCAGGTTCATACCCCAAATCCAAATCGGAGCGCCTCGGTGTTGCGGTGGAGGTCTCATTTCTAACAACATCACTTTTACTGGAGTAGAAACCGTGGCTGACTGGCCTTGGATCTGTGGACACAAGCTCACCCTCCTCACCAGGGACCGGTGGCCTTGGAGCATCTTCAGTGAAGCTTCCTCCGAGGTCCAGAGGGAAGCCCTTCCCCTGGATATTCATTTTTCTGGTGCTTGCTTGAACAGCGGGGGAAGAGCCGAAATCTCAGATCACCAGTATCGGTAGCTCCAAGGTAAACACGTTCGTTCTGCTGAAACAGACGAGAAAGAAATCCATTAAGTATCACTGCAAATAAACACTCTAAGATTACAAGCTACTAATTTTGCCCTGCCTGATTATTGTATTAAATCCTCTTCTTTGGCAGAATCCATGACAAAGCTCTCATTGATTTCAGAGATCAGGATGAAACCAGGCATCCTCCTCCTTCTTCTAAAAATGACAGAGAATATCTCAACGCTTTATATCCAGCATTCAGCACGACCTGTACCACTGGCACTACGTGAACAGCCCGCAGCCCCACACTACGGGTGGTTCTCAGGACCCTGGGATGGGGAATTCCCCATGTTCAAGAGATGTACACTCAGGTGCTGCGTGCTGAGCAGCCCACAGGACACACGCTCACTTCTATAATCTGACATTAACTTCTCTGCTAAGCATACCCGGCCAGCAGATGCACCAAGTCATACCAAGGCAGTATGTTTCTATCCGTCTACCAATCTAGGAAATTCTCATCCCCCAAAATGAGCTGATGTTAAGGTTTGCGAAAAATATTCCAAGAGAACATTCTGCTATTACCGAAACTGAGATTACACCTTAACCAAACACAGGTGTCTTCTGTACACTCAGTGACATACCAGCGTGACATTCCTCTTTGATTTTCAGAAATACACCGCATCACCTCATCTAGCCCTAGGAGACTCAAAACGCACCACTGACCCCAATGCTTTGGGCACATGAACAACATTCTTGCTTCAAACTGGCAGGACTTCGGGCCTCACACCATTTCTCATAGAGGCCATTGAGAAAAGGTTCATTGGAGCTAACAACACGGCACGCTGAAAGCCTGGGAAATCCTAGGTCATTAAAGGAGGATGAGAAAATCATCTCTAGAAGGAGATGTGACCAAACACAATGTTTTAAAAGAAGGGTAGTGAGCCAACATGGAGGGTGGGAGGTGTGGGGAGGGAGGGGAAAGCACCAGACAATCCCTGGGCTGCCACTTTCCCCGCTAACACGGTAACTGTCATTTCAAAGCAGCCGGACTGGCTCTAGCAAGCAGCAGAAGTTCTGTTTTTACTGAACACCATCAGCCCCAAGGCCCCGAGTACCGCGAAGCACCAGCTGCCTGACACACTGCTCCTCGCGCTGGATTACATCAATTGCATGTGAAGATACAGCGGGGACACACGTCTCAGCCGAGCTCACCGCACCCAAATGAACGCATCTTTTGGACGTTTTGCCTTTTTCCCCCTTTTCCTCTCCTCAGCTGAAGCAAAAGCCACCGCTAAGCGTGGAGGGCCGTCCTTACATCCCACCTGTATGCCACAGACCAGCAGCACCGGGAAGGGGCGACGGGAGCTGCGTGGCCCCATGTGCGCTGCTGCACCCGCTCTGCCCTAAGCGAGACCGCTGTCACCTAGAGCCGGCCTGAGCCGCGCGGAACACGCGGGCTCTGCGCGGAGATTCGCCACGGAACCACCAAACGAGGCCGTATCCCTCAGCACGCTGCGACTGCGTGTGATTTTCGCTCCCACCTTCCCGACCCAGAGCCCGAACTGGCGCTGCCTGCAGCGCGGGGCCGGAGCCGCCCTCGGGGAGCGGGCACACGCGGCACGCCGCTCATTGTCGCGCCGAGGTGCGAGCCCCGGCCCCCACAGCCGGCACAGGGCACCTCGGCGGGCCGGGCTCCACGCAGCCCCGCGG
>NC_034421.1:12415448-12594103 GCF_002078875.1 Numida meleagris | reverse complement strand
GGAGCCGTCAGCCGGAGCGGCCCCGAGCCCGACCGCCTTACTGTGCGGAGCGGCCGCCGCGGGTCGTGTCCCGGCCGTGCCCGGAGCCCCGTCCGCCGGCCCCGGGCCGCCCCAGGCCCGTTCGCGGTCGCTCCTTCTCAGTGCCCCTAGCCCTGCCGGCTCTCCGTCGCCACGGGGCAGGCCTGGCAGCGAGCTCCCTGCGCAGCGCACGAGGGCTTCGCACTCGACGCGGGCTGCGGCCTCGCAGAGCTCAGGGCGCGCCATCAGGCAGCCTGCGGGACTAGCGGGGACAAGCACGGCGCTCACCGGGCTCCGCAGCTCGTGCCCTGTGAGGCATGGTGCCGGGAGCTTCATGGGAAATGAGCCAGGAACGGAGACCTCGGGAGAGCCCCGCTGAGCGCTGCTTTGTTCAGAGTAGCTCCAGAGGTTGGGGAGAAGCGGAGAGCTTGCCTCTCTTTTATTTCTCCTGCTCGCTCTGGACAAAAGAAGCCCAGAAATGCTCTGTGGACATCCTGGGCAGGATGCAGCCCAGGAGGATGCAGCCCAGGAGGTTCTCATGCTGTGGAGACTTCCAGTGGGGTGGCACAGCAACGGGCTGGCATGCAGCTCTGCCGAGAAAGGGCAGTGACCCTCCGTGCTGGCTCTGTGGTGCTGCAGGCCTCGCTGCTCGGCTGCGGCGTGTACTTGTCTGAGCACTTCCCAGAAGTGCACATCTGCGGGGCAAAGGATGGAGGGGCGCAGACAGCTGCTCCAGCAGCGGCTCTGGCCTTGGCAAACAGAGCGGGTTTCAAAGAGCAGCTGTCTCCTGCTTCTCTGAGCTGAGCAGTTCTGCAGCAGAGAGAAATAAGGAAACTCGCCAAGAGGTGGCACTGCACGGGCTGAAATGGGGGAAACAACATGGAGACTGAGAGAGGGCTGGGGGGACCGCGTCCTGCCCGGAGGCGGATGGCTATAGGAAGCTTCTGGCCAGGAACGATGTCCCGGCACGGAGAGTGCAGTGCTGCCTGCGAGAGCTGGGTGACACTGCAAAGGGATGAAGGGGATTAACGCGTGCAGAGACCAAGCATAGAGCAGACCTACAGAGAAACACACTGCCAGCTCCTTCCCTGGAAAGTGAGCGTAGTCAGAGCCCTGGAGCCAAGCATGCAGACCCCTGGGTACGATCCCAGAAGCGAAGCAGCAAACAAGGTGTGAGGCAATCCTCTTGAAATCAGAAATGACTCAGAAATACCTCTGGTAGGGATTGGTTTCTGGCTTTTGACTGAACTAGCATTCTCCTATTGCACGTACCTGTGTGCAGAACATTTTCTGACATTTGTGTTTTGTTTTCATATGTTTCAGGGAAGGCTCTCAGAAATGTACAACATTTTTCAGCCTTCTGGAATGCACAAAAGTTCACCCCAGGCAGCGGCGCTCCCTTTCTGGCTCCAGCACAGAGCCCAGCAGGATGGTGCGGGTCCTCGGGCTCTTTCATGCGAGTGATGCTGGAAGCTGATTTACATGTAACAGTGCAACACTGATCTCGGGCATTATAATAGAAAAGCTGATGTGGGATTCAGCTGGTAAAGAATTAAAGGATGGTAATATAATTAATGCAATCAGCTTGGCTTCTGGAAAATAGCTCTTGTCAAACTCTGATGTCATCCTTTGAAGAGATTACAAGTTTGGCTGATAAAGGTTGGGGCATAGAAATAACAGACCTGGACTCTGTTCAGGCATGTGACTTAATCCATATAGTATTCTGATTAAAAATTAGCACAATACAACATCAAGAGGGACACCTTAAAGGGACTGGGAGCTGGCAAACCGACAGGCATCAATGAGGAATCCTTGCAGAATGGGAGCACGCTCAGTGGGTGTCCACAGGGTTTGATGTGAAGCCCAGTGCTATTCAGCGTTTTCATCAATGGTCTAGAAATAGATTAAAAAGCCCTGCTGAGAAAAATGCAAGGGCTGTGGAAATGAGGGGGGCAGGAGACACGGACGAGGTCAAGACAGCTGCAGAAAACTTTATAAGCTGAATCCAGGCAAGTAAAATGTGGTTGGATGTGAGCAGCTGCAAAATGACACCTCCAAGGAGCACAGAATGCATACAGAGCGCTGCATCTCGTGGCAACCTGCATCCTGAAAAGGACTGACTGGAAAGGAGCTTAGCTTGGGAGGAAGGAAAACAGAGCAGGAGCAGCAGGGCCCTGGAAGTGCCATCTCGGAGCTGCAGCAAAGGGGTCAGGCTGCCTCGGCTGCGGGAACGGGGCAACAGAAGTAGCTGTGTGGTTGTAGGTGTGTAGGATGGTAAGCAAGAGCTGACACGTGCAGGACGCCTGGGTCCGGCATCCACATTTGGAAAAGGATGTTGAAAAATTATAAGAGTTAAAGCTGACGCCAGCTCTTGAGAAATTGCTTTGCCTGAGAAATGCAGCCTCCTCAGTTAGTTCAAAGGAGCCTGAGGGATGCCCTGATTATAGTGCTTAAGCAACTTCATGGGTGAGAGACTATCAGGTATTAAAGAGCTTTTCATCTCTCATAGAAAGGCCCGGAAAGAATCTGTGGCCTGAACGGAGTTAACTGGAGAAACTGAAGCCTCATATCTCCGTGACGTTGCTGGAAGAGACTCCCAGAGGCAAGGGGTGGGGAGAAGGGGTGGGATAACAACTTGGGGTGCAGTGGGAGGTGCAGAGCTCAAGTGCATGGGCTCGTGTGCATAGCAGACCAGCACCCTCCTTCCTACAGCTCCTGCAGCAGTGCCAGCCCTGCTAAGGGCAGCCCAGCCGGGGGTGGCTCTGGCTCCTGAGGCACTGGCGTAAGGCACAGGAGCTTTTACTTGCAGCTTAGAGAAGAGGGGCCAGCCAGGGCCTTGGAGGCTGTGGCCATATGGCAGTTTGGCCAGCTTATTGCAGGGGAGGAGTGGCTCTCCCACGTGCTACCAGATGTTTAGCCATGGGGTCTTTCTCAGGCGTTCTGCCCTGCTTCAGCACAGGCACACAGTCTCCGACGCAGACAGCAAACATCTTCTCCTCCCCCATGTTTTCCTCAAATGCTCTCTTCCACTGCACCTAAATTCTCGCCACAGCCTTTGCAGCTGCTACGCCTGTGGAAGAAAGCCTGCGTGCTGCTGTCTGTGTGCACCACAGCATGATGATGAAGACTTGGGGGCACTCCTGCAGCCCAGCAGGCAGGGATTTCCCCTCACTGCAGGGACCCTGCCCCCTGTAAACCAAGGCCTGACAGCACACAGTGTCTCACACCTCTGGTCACAGTGCTGTGGTTTTGCTATGGCGCAATCACAGCAAAGTCCTAATCTGTTTTTTTTCCTTTCGTCCTCCTCCCCATGTCTCCTGGCTTAGTGGAGATGGCTGGCTGTGCTGGCATTGTGCAGAGGGCTCATCATGGGGAGACACTGCTGAGGGAAGGGCTCTGCAGCCTGTCAAGATGTTGCTTTTGTGAGAAATTCGGGAGGGAAATGTCTGCCCCCAGCTATTCATTGCTTCTCATCCACAGCAGGATCAGGTCCTCTGTCTGCCTACAAGGCAGGGAAGATGCAGCCAGGCAGCCACCTCTCTGCAAGCCGTAGAGGTGAGTACCCTCCGGGCTCATGCCAAGCTCTCCATCTTTCATTTCCTGTTTCTCAGACTGAATAGTGAGAGCTATGGGCTCCCTCTGGAGTCACCTTGCTGCTTTTCACACATTGCTTCGCCCACACGAAGGAGCCCAGTCCCTAGGTTTTGCCTCGGGCCAACATTACTGACTTTGGATTTACCTGTGGATATCAAATGAGTGAAAATCCAAACCAAGTCTCCCTAGCTACACAAGAGAGGAATCAGACTGCAGGACCTTTCAGCACTTCCTCTGCTTCCTCTCTGTGTCTGAAAAGGTAAAGGCCAATGAACCCAAGCCAATCATTTTCCCTTTCAGTCACTTTTATAGCATGGGCCCTGCCTTGTATTTCTAAAAAGTTACATCAGCTGAGAGTCTGCCCATGTTCTCATGGGTTGCTCAGCGTGAGCAGACCTGGTTTAAGCTGCAGCTGGCCCATGTCAAGCAAAAGAAATGTTGTACATTCCTCAGCTCCTGGTGCACACATTAATTTTACCTCAAAGAGCCTCCAAATCCTAGACAGAGTTGACAGCTTTGCTGAAATTCCAGAAGATCACATCTACTGGCTCCCCTCAGTCAACTAGGCTGGTAAACTTGTTGTAAAAGGACATTAAGTTAAGAAAGCAGGACTTCTGCCTTGTGAACCCATGATGGCTACGACCAATAACTTCATTGCCTTTCAAGTGTTTTTCACCAATTCCCAGAATAATCTTCTCCATAATTTTACCAGGCACTGAAGTGAGACTGACGGGCCTGTATTTATCAGGGTCTTCTCTCTTACCCTTTTGAAAACTGGAATAACATTTGCCAACTTTCAGCCAACTAGGACCTCTCCAGATTCCTAGAACTATGGTCAGGTCTCATGATAACACCAGCCAGCCCTTTCAGTGCCCTGGGATGAAACCCACCAGGCTCCATAGACTTCAGTGCATTCTGATGGAGCAGCAAATCCCACACAAATTCAGGATTGCCTGGGAATTTATTGGTACCACAATCATGGTTCCCCAGTACAGGGTTCTGGAGGTCCAGGGCCCATCATCAGTGTTAAAGACAGAAGCAAAGAAGGCATTCACTCTCTCTGTTTAATCACCATCCCTATCTGGAAGGTGACCATCCTCATCAAGTAACAGACCAACATTATCTCTGTCCTCCTTTTGCTATTAACATACTTAAAATGCCCTTTTTTTTTTGTCCCCCACACTACTTTTGTCCAGCTCCAACTCTAACTGAGCTTTGGCTGCACAAATTTTCCCCCTATAGTGGTAAACAGCATCTCTGTACTCCTCCCACGTCTTCTGACCTTGCTTCCAGGGGCCACGCACTTCCCTTTTCCACCTAAGCTCTACAAGAAGATTCCTGCTCAGCCAAGCCAGCCTTCTGCCCTGCTTGCTCAACCTCCTTCAGTGCCTGTACCAAGAAGTTAGCTTCAAGGAGCTTTAGGAGTGTCCTGGATCTGCTTGTATGAGCTGTGTGGTATTCCCAGTTAACGTATGGGAAGTTAAAGTCACCTAGAAGAACAAGGGCAGATGATCTAGAGATCGTATTCCTTACAGAGTAATTCCATGATGCGTCATGCTGGCTAGGTGATCTACAGTAGACTCCCACAATGGTCCGACTGTCTATAAATTAATTCCAGGGCCTCACATCTGTTGTATAAAGGCACCTGGGAAGGTGAGGTAGGCAGGGAGGGGACTCACCTGCCACCCCAAGCAGAAACCTGTTTCTATTCCCCTCTCTCTTAAGTCACCACCTTCTGCCTGGTGGGGAGATGTGGCAGGCTCCCCTGTACCAAATGGCTAACTATTCTGCCCCAGAGATGGCAGAGCACAATGGCACCAATCCATCTCCTTCTCCAGCTCCTTCTCAGCCTGCCCACCTCCTCCCAGCGCTCTACCACTAAGCTGAGCAGTCCTTATACCTGGGTGCACATCCTGCTGGTGTGCTCACTGCTGCCATCTGACACTGATAGAAAGCTTGGGCAGACTCTGCAGCCTTGCTTTGTTCTAAAGGGTTTGGGGGTGTATCCAAGCATCCCAATGCTGCACATACAGAGCTTGTGTGGGGTGGCTTGTAGAAACCCACCGCAAACTGTTTACTCTGACGTGTCAGACCCGCAAAGCTGGATGCATGGACCAGCTGCTGTGCCATTAAACTTGTGCCTGCAGAGCTTGATTTTTAATCTCACTTGCTGCCTGGCTTGCCCGAAGCATGGTGGGCCAGACATGATGCTGATATTTGACAGCTGATGGCATGATAACATCCCATGCACACTTCTAATGGTGGAGCCCTGCCATGAATGGTGCAAATGTGAGGGATAGTGTTCCTCCAGCATGGGCATTTTTGGGACAGAGCGCACTAGATGGTGCTGTTCAACCTTTGGCTGTGATTTGAAAGGACCCTACCAGGTCACAGCCGGTACCAAATTTAGGTTTTACAAAAAAGCTTTTCTGGAACTGGGGATAAATAGAAATACCCTGAAGCTGCTTGACAGACATCTAAACCTAACAGCTCTCTTCAGATGACCTTCCCCCCACCTGGGTCTGCCTCCCACCAATGTGTGAGCAGTGGAAATCTCAGGGCGCAGCTGCCCGGAGATGTGCTAAATGTGGGAAAAAGAAGCAGCCACCACCACCATGCAAAGGCCCAACGGCCTCCTGGGGCTTCTCAGCCCTGCTTGGCTGTGTTGCAGGCAAGTGCCCGTGGGGTGTAGCGGTCAGGGCTGCCTGATGGGAAGGGCTGGGGAACCGTGGGCTCCCAGCAGAATTCCTTAAGGATAGGGCTGAAAGCTGCTAAGAAATAGGGTGAAGGGATGCAAGAAATGGATGGGAGAGGATGCCTTTAGCTCCTGGACCACTGGCAAAATGACACCTGCAAAGCAGGAGGAGGAAAGCATGCTGGCAGTCAAGAAAAAAGTATCAGCATCATGGCACAGGGCCCTGGAAGTGCTTGGCTGGGGTAAAGCTGCTGGGCACCTCAAGCAGCCGGGTCACCTCAGACCAGGTGCATTGAAGACCTCAGCTGACAGAGAGGCACCTGCAGCCCAGCAGCACTGGTGTGCAGGGCACCCAGAGCCACGGACAGGGCTGGCATGAGAGCAAAGGGTGAGGAGTGGGCCTGGGTACAGCTGGGACGGGGGCTGGAAGGCAGCTCCTGTCCCACAGGGACAGTGGGGATACTCAAGGCAGCTGTGCCGGGGTGGGTGTGGGCTAGGGGCCCATCCCTAACAATGTCAGTTCCCCAAAGGCATCTGCAGTGCAGCGGAAGCTGCTCTCTGGTTCTCACACTATGGCTCGCAGTGCAGGTTCTGCGGGGTGCCTGAGCATCCCACTTTGTTTCGATTCACTGCCCTGGGAGAGACGAACACACCCAAATTCCTCAGCTTGAATTTGCCTCCAGTGCTGGGCAAAAGGAATGAAGCAGAAAAACGCTTGTTCCAGCTCAGTCTGGTTCCCAGTTACAGAACTGGAGGCACAGTAAGTCAAACCACTGACCAAATGAAATTCAAGACTGCATGCAGCAGCCACCTTTTCTCAGACAGGGCTGGCATTCCACCAAGCAGAGTCTCTCCCCGTGATGCACTGAGGGAACGTTTGGGCCACCTCTATGCTGTCCTGGGATGACTCCCTCCCTAGCACCAGCCTATCCTTCTAGACACTGCCTCCAAACAGCTTATGCCTTTTTGCTCAGATACTGCTTTATTATTGTTTAATAAAGGCCACACATGAGTCCACAGTCCCTAGCATTGGCTAAATAAGCTGCATGGAAGACTGAGAATCCAAAGCTTCTCCTCGTATCAGACCAGGGAGAGCACAGCAGCTCACTGGCAGCTCTCTTCTGCTTGCTCCTGCACCTCTGTAGTGAAGGTAATGACTAATAACAGTAATGGCTAATAGCAGCTCTCTGCCCACTCAGCATGGCCCGTCTGCCTCTGGATCCTTTCCCCTTGGCTGCACTAATACCGTTGGTTTGTATGAGTTTTTCTCCATGCCTTCCTGGACCAACAGCCTCAAGTAACTCCTGGGCTTCCTACCCATCTTTCTGCCCAAAAACCTCCCCGGTTTTTACTCAGGTTTGGCCATCTAGTCCATGTAAAGCAGGACATGGTACATATTAGAAGTAGTTGTAGAATGACCGGTAACATGCCCTCAGCCTGCACTGGAAGGGGGCTGAGGGCAGCCGTCGATAAGCTGACAGCTATTTCTGTCTCACAGTGACAGTGCCCTGGGGGAGGCACAATCACTTTCTTTTAGCAAAATCATCTGTGACTGATGAACTGTCCAACAGTGCTTTAGGAGCAGCATAAAACCTGCAGCGAAAGCTTTGGAACTGAAGCTACAAGTGAGATTTAGAGTCAAAATTCAAGTCCTTAAATCTCAAACATGGAAATTCAACTGGGAACTCCTCCATTCTGATCTACTCATTCTGTCTCCTCGTCTCTGGACATCACAGCCACCCGTGGAGCCACTCTGCTGTCTGGGTGCTGAGTCCTGCGTGCCCAGAGAGCCCTGTGATGCCCGCACAGGGGGAACCTGGCCCCTCCAGATCTCATGGGGACGTTGCCCTGCTGTGGGATGGGGCTGGGTGCTGGGCACCTTGGGTGCCGGACATTTGGGTACCAGCAGCCTCCTGCCTGATGGTTCTGCCAGGCCGGCTGCTGGCAGCACTGCACTCGAACCCCAAGGCCTGAGCACACCAACAGGCATGGTCTGGGCAACACAAGGGACAAAGAAGAAAGTAACCACTGGGATATTGCAGCAGCAGTAGGACCGCTCCCAGGGGACTGAGGCTTATGGGGCGTGGGTTTGCCTCTCTTCAGGAGCACGCTGTGTCACTGGCAAGGCCGCAGTTGGCCAGTGCTTTTCATCACTGGTCAGTAAAGGGGGGCACCCCCAGGTGACAGCCCATCCCGACACACCTTCCCACACCCACCTGTGGGATCCATCTTGGCTCTGTGTCCCCAGGCCTGCCGCTCCGTGCTCTGTGCTGCTGGGCTCGCTGCTCCTCTCGGGTGGCCGCGGGTGGGATGCCATCTCCGTGTGTCCCAGCAGTGCTGCTCTGCAGAGAGAAAAGATGTCAGCTTGTCCCCTGCAAATGCTGGGGGCTGCACATGGTGATGGCCAGTGGGGAAGGATGTTGAAATGGCAACCTGGTGACCAGGAAGCCCTGTTGCCCTGCGAGGGACTCAAAAAAAGCTGTGGTGCAGAGCCTGTTTGCAGCCAGCCTTGAGGCCAAGGATGCCAGCAGTGCCCCAGAGGCTGGGATCCTGGAATGGTGTGGGACCCAGGTGCCTGGGCTCCCCAGCTGCCCTGAGCCACGCTGTGATGGTCCTGTCTCTGCACACAGGGACTCCGCAGTGGTTTGTGGTTCAGTGGTAGTACTGGTCACACAGAGCCAGAGGAGGGAGTGCTGGTGATGGGGCCACTCCTGTCCCTGGTCCCCACACCCTGCTGTGCACCTGGAGCTCACCCAAGTGCAGGGCATCGCTCGCTGTCCCTTTGTGGCTGCTGCTGCTGTCTGCCTCCATGATACGATGGGATGAGGCGGGTGCACAGCGCTCACCATCCTCAGGTAGGAGCACGGGGGCTCAGCTGACAGCTCCATGATGCTGCTCACATCATTGTCAGCTGCACTGGAACAGCTGAGCCCTGCTGCCAGGGTTGCCCTAGAGCAACCCGTGCCAATTCAAGGTGTTTGATCCTGGCAGTAGAGGTGTATCTCTGTTATCCATCCATCAGTGATCCCAATCAGCTGGTCGGCAGTAAGGAAAAGCTGATGTCAAGAGCACTGCTGGAAATATGGGTTGCTCCACTCTTGCGGATCTGTTTCGCAATATTGTGAAAGATCTTCTGGCTTAGATGTGGTCACTAGCCCAGCTGGTAAAAGCAAACTCAGCACTCAGCGACGCCTTGATGTCTGTCCTACAGCCTGTACAGATGTTCAGCCAGAATGCTTTGATACGATCCCTATCAGCAGCCCAGCCTGGAGAGCGAGCACTTGTCCCACGCTCCTGGCTCACCCGTCCTGGAAGGTCAGCTCTCCTGCTCTTCCCAGCGAGCCAGCAAAAGGTTTTCAATGAGCAATGTCTGCTGACCGCGTTTCAGCCCACATCTGGCCTGCAGTTGGTGATGCAAGTAGGATGCACGCAACAGTTTTTTCAGTTCTCACCTCTGGGATGAGGCCATCCAATGCATCTGCTTTGATGAGGTTCTTCCCAGAGATATGGAAGACGGTCAGTGAACTCCTGATCATGAGTCCTGTAGTGGCCCATGGGATTCTGGTCGGCTTTGAGAGGCACAATGAGGCTTGTGAGGAAGTCTCAGAAGCACTGAGACTTCACCCAGGACGAGCCCTGGAAATCATTTCACCTGCACACACTGCATGAGTTCCTGACACAGTTCAGGTCTCATTGTCATTGTCCTGTTCCAGGAAAGCTTTCAGCCCGTGAAGTTCCAATGGCAGTTGATGTTGGGGCTGATTTACTCAGGTCCAAAGTAGCCAAAGCTGGGCTGAGACAAGGGACCACATTGGGTGCTGCTGATGGAAACCCCATGGCATTTCCTCCAGAGATAAGTGTCAGCCCAAGCCCCAGTCTCTCCCAGTGGGGCCAGAAGGCTCAGCTCATTCTATGGAAGCCCTCTGTTATCCTCTTCTCGAGTGTTTAATAGTGTTAATGGCGCAGTCCAGGAGCTCCTGCTCACGTGTGTTCATGTAAGGGTGTCTTTGTGGGAGCACCACAGCAGCCAGCTGGAGGACTGGATGCACCGAGTTGCCTCACCTCTCACAACGTGCTTTTTGGTGGAGCAGAAACTGAAGAGCAGTGAAGTGGGACCCCTGAGTGGAGAAACCACGTACAGGGGATGTCAGCTCCTGCTGGAGTTGGGTCTACCAAAATCCACAGCATTCTTCTGTGCTGGCTAGCATAGGGTTGCTAGTTCTTGGCCAGCAAACTCATTCTCCTCTTGGAAGAAGGAAGGAAAACTTGATCCTCACATCCACAGCTCCCTCATTCAGGAGGGGACTGTTCAGAAGTTTGTCAAACTTCTTAAGAAAATGCATTGGCTTCTTCAGCCCCAGAGCAGCACCCTAGGTAGGATCTCCAGCACAGCGGCTTGGCAGAAGTGGAGCGCAGCAATCCCCACACAGCTGCTGAGATGAATGTGCATGGAGAGGTCCAGAACCCTGCTTTTCACTTCCTAGTGTAGCTCCCTGGAGCAAGCGCTGGTGACTCTGGTGCTGGTTCTCTCTCAAGCAGCTCCTATATGCTGAAGCCCCATGTCCCCACAACCATCTCTATGCTGCCCCTTAATGCAAGCAGCACTAAGTTTTCAGCTAAGCTTCCAGATTGCTGATTTATCGTCTAATGAGCTCTGCTCATTAGGCTGCCCTGCCCAGGGCCAGCTGGAGAGAGCTCCTGGCCCTCTGCCCCACAGCCTGGAAAGCCTGGGTCAAAGGGCTGCGGTGCCCAGCAGCAGCATGAAGCTGCAAAGATGGGTGGCTGCCTCTTGTTTCTCCCACAGAGTGGTTTTCCTCACTGCCTCCCACCTCTCAGACAAGGCAGAGTGAGTTCTGATTTGCATAGGATGTGTTATGGGGGACAGGAGCTGATGGAGAAGGTGCCGGTTGCTCTGGCTCCTGTGGTAGAGGCCGGCAGGGCTGCGCTGCAGAAGGCGGCACAGGGAACCTTGGGACCTTCATCAGATGCCACAGATGCTTCTTTGGCAGCAGGAAATCACAGCTCACATCAGAGGCTGAGGGTGGTGACAGAGCACTTCCTCTCTTCTCCTACATCCATGCTGGCCACTTTTAAGACTTCACACCAGCATGGGGCCTCTGAACCTCAAAAGCCACCTGGAATGGGCTGTGGATACCCCCAGGGGCCCCAGCACTGAGCTGGGACAGCTCTGAGTGCCATGATCCCCATGCTGCTTGGAGGTCCCCAGGGCTGGTACCAGGAGAGGCTCTGTGCTGGCAGGCACCGGCTGAGGCTGCGTGCAGAAGGATCGAGAGGTGCATCTCTAGTGGCAGGGTGGGATTCCATGCTGCAGGGGGAGGCCTCCATTTGGCCACCTGCTGGCTCGAGGTTCAGTTCATGTCCGGGTGTCTCTGAGTGAACAAACATGGAGCGTATCGGAGTCGTTGTGACACAGCTGGAAAAAATGCTCAGAAAATAGTTCACTGTGAGAGGAAATGCAGAGAGGTGGGGGATTTCTGTCTCTGGAGGGGTCCAGGACTTGCTCTGAGGCCAGGGCCGAGCTGCTCCAGCACTGGATGTCAGTATGGGGCTCCCCAGGCCCCTCCTGTCGGCATTTCTGTGTCTATCAGAGGTCCCTTTCCAGTATCTTTTATCCTGTGCGAAACCCCAGCCTGCTTCACTGCTGCAATCCCCTCTCCACGCCATGACGCGCAGGTGAACTGTCTGACTGCTGCTGGGAAACAGCTCATGCTGCCTCTGCCACCCCACAAACCGTGCCAGCCCCATGACAAAGGAGGACCGGAGCGGGGCGGCCGGGGGCTGGGAGCAGCTGAAGAGGCAGCAGCCTGAGCCCAGGGCCTCTGGGAGCTGGGAGCGCTGTGCAGAAGTGGCTGCGAACACCCTGCGGCCTGCTCTGTCCTGGGGACAAGAAAGCCCTGCTCTGCACCGATGGAAGCATCAGGGCAAGCGCCCCGTGGCTGGCTGCGTCTGTTCTGCAGCACTGGGACTCGGGCTGTCCTCATGATGCGGTGCTGCCTTCCAGCCCTGGGGCTCCTGTCCCCATCAGGACACTGCGGCCGCCGTCCCTCCTGCTCCACGGGGCTGGAGCCGCCTCCCAGGTTCTGCCCCTGTGCAGCCATCTCACACCATCTGTGCTCGTGCCAGCCGTGTCCTTGAGCTCACGCAGCTCTGCTCCCATGGTGGGGGCAGACAGCAGCCTGATGGCCCACTGCCTTTGTGAGGTGCACTCCTCATCGTCTGGCAGAGGACACATTCCCTGCTCTGGCTGTCCTGGGTCTGCTCTTACCAACACATCTCTGCCGTGGGTCCTGCAATGGAGACAAGCGTTGACTGGCATGGACACAGCCTCACGTGCTGCAGGAGATAGGAGATCCCAGGGCAGACAAACGGGAGTGAATCAGGCCTCAGATTATGTTTCATCCTGATTCTTATAGTTACAATTGGCTGAAGCATGAGGAAAGTGATGGTGGGTACGCAACACCAAACTCTGCAGGCCTTGGGCTTAGCATCTTCGTGTGGCAGCAGCTTCCCCAGCGTGTGAGGACATAGTCTGTGCCTGTGCCTCTCTCCACCTCCCTTCCCAGCAGCCCTGCCCACCTCCCAGCCTTCCCGTGCTCGGTGCCTGCCATCAGCAGTGCTATGGCATCGCTGATACCTCCTGTCCCGCAGGAAGGTGATCACTCCAGTCCCAGAGCAATGATACCTTCCAAGCAAAGCCCATGTAGATCCCAGGGGACCAGGACTGCCATTCTGGGGGCAGCCACCTCGGCTGCGCTCAGCCAGCACCTCCTGATGGCCCCTCTGCTCCCACACAGCCTATCCTCATGGGAACAGCACCTCACAGCCTGCCCTGGGGCTCTGCTGCAGCCCTCCCTGCCCCCAGCACATGGCAGGCAGCAGCCCAGGGGGGCTGGCTGGGATATACAGACCTGCCTGCGTCACCGAAGCACTCCATCCTCCCGGAGGGCACGGTGCTCCCTGTCCCGTCCACCTCCATCCTGACGCTCCGGGCACCTCGGGGCCCCGTGCTCCCTGCATGGTGCCTGGATGCATTTCCTCAGGCCCGGCCATCCCGTGCCCCTGTGCTGCCTGGGACACAGAGGGTGACGAGGGGCGCGGATCCCAGCGGGTCCGGGGCTGCGGGGCTGGCTGGAGCCAGGAATGTCCCTGCCCTCTTTGTGCTTCGCCTGGTAAGCAATGCAGTGAAAATATCAGTCGGGTTCTTTGAAATGAAAATAAAACTGATAAAAGTCGGGCAAATCCTCCGCTCAGGCCCCTGCTGCGGGCCCGAGGAGCGTCTCTTTCTGGGAGCTGCCCAGCCAGCTCCCGGAGTTATAAATACATTATGTATGCCGGTGTTCGTCGGCCAGAGCCTTTTGTTGATGCTGAATATGTCCTGGCCAACAAAAGTGGACTGGATTAGCCACAGTGGATTAAAAGATTTTCTTCTTAGAGTTTACCTAATAATATAACAATTGACATAGAAGGTCTCTTTGAAACCTACACGACTCTGTTATTTTACCATCTGTGAGTTTGCTTTCCATGAATATGACGAGGCGCCCGTCTGCTGGTGGTGCCGGTGCTGGGAATGCTGCCCGGAGCTGAATGTGTCACCGACAACAGAAATCAGCCCGTATCTGAGGGGAGGCAGCGGGAAGGGAAAGTCGCTCAACTTCTGTCCACCTCCCTTTGTCCTCGGCCCTTCTGCCCATGGCCAGCAAGGCAGCGAGATGCCGCAACTTCGGGAGAAAAAGAGACCCAACGAAGAAGACCCGAGGCCAGGGCGGCCCCGCTGAGCCAGCGCCCCGTGCCGCGAGCTGATCTGCAATTCGAGGTGTGCCGAGAGGTCCCGACTGGGATAAGCTCATTTATTACTATGGAATTTGGGAAGGGAGCTGCTTGAGTTGGGGAACTCTCTCTCCATCCCCGGCGCTGCGGGTGGCGGAGTTCGCCCGTCTCCGTTCCAGCCGCCGGGAGCCAGGCGGCGTTCGGCTCTGCCCGACATCACGCTTGCAGTATCCATTGCAAGATGGGTCACGCAGCGGCAGCAGCGACACTGGAAACATGGAGGGCAGCAGCAGCAGGGGAGGAAGGCTCCCCCAGCATCCTGCGGCTCCGCTCGCCCCCTCCGCCACCGCCACAACAGCCACCGCACACCCTGCGCCCGGCCCTTGGGCTTTGATCTCATAAAGGGGCTCCATTTACAAGTCTTTAATAGCAGCCTTTGGAAATATCCGTCCTCAGAAGTCTCGAGTAATGAGATTTGGAGACTATGATCAATTTAGGCACCGCTCTTTCTCGCTCTCGCTTTTTTTTTCTTTTTTTTCCCCCCTTTTTTTTTGCGAACACACTTCTCAAGCCGCGCTGACTTTGTGTGCGATTGTCGCACCATCCAAGACCTGGGGGGGCCGTGTGGGCGGCAGGAATATGGGGCTTGCGTCTCCCAGCTGGGGGCCTTTGATGAAGCTGCTTTGCGAAATTTGATTTGAAAGGCCTACGATCACAATTTGGGGAGAATGGTGGAGCGTTTTTCCGCACGGATCTCTTTGTCTCTCGCCCGAAGGGGGTTTCATTGTGGGTTTTGGGGCTGGGGCGAGGGGGTCGGTGGTGGCCGCGGGTGGGGTGGGGCGGCGGGGGCCGTGGCGAAGGAGAACAATGACCGGGGAGATGGGGAGCGTTGGGATTTCTCACCTGCCTGCCCCGCTGCGTCGCGCGCCGCCTGGGTTTTCGCAGTCCGCCATGACGGGAGCAGCCGCCCTGCTTGCTGTCCGGAGCACTTTCCAACACTCTTGAACCTATTTCCCTTTCTTGGCAACTGTGTGGCTGGAAGATGGGAATCTTTACTTTATATTGCAGCTTTGGCTTCTCAGCCTGATTGGCTGCGGCCAGGACCAAATGATGGTCCTTCCAATCCTATTGTAACTATGGCAACCAGCCCCTTTAGGCACCACCGATTTACTTATAATTGCTGGGTAAATAGTCAAGACAGGCCGCTTTCATCCAGCACGGAAAGATTTATCTTCTTCTTCTCTCCCTCCTTTTTTTTTTTTTTTTTTTTTTTTGGAGGAAGCCCTAAAGAGCAGCAACACTTAAGCAAAACTCTTTGAACGCTGTTGCAGGCAGCGCTGCCTCCCCCGGGCCAGCCGCTCCCCGCCGGCTGCACAATGAGTCCATGCGGGGCTGCCCGGCACCATGGTGCAGCCCTCGTCCTCGTCATCATCGTCCTCCTCAGCGTTAGGGCTCTGCTCAGACGCAGCCAACTTTCAGATGGCTCTGGCCAGGTGGGGAACATGGCTGGGGACAGGGCTGTGAGAGGGCTGCGCCGAGCTGAGGTGCTGCCAGCCCTGAGGGCAGCGCTGGGCTGCTCAAACCTGTGCCCTAGGACTGGCCGCGCCATCAGTGCCAGGCGTCGAGGCCAAGCATGGAATCATTCGGGTTGGAAAAGGCCTCTCAGATCCCCAGGTCCAACCCCAACCCACCCCACCGTGCCCACTGACCACGTCCTCAGTGCCATATTCCCCACCTCCAGGGACAGGATTGGTGCTCGTGGCCATTGGCTCCCACAGGCAGTGTCTGATGGGCCACGAGCGCCAGTCTTGCTCCCTGGAACAAGAGCATGGTCCCAAACCTGTCCCTGCCACCCAGGGATGGATGCTTCAGCCAAAGGACAGCAAGCCAGCACCTGGTGCAGACCCAGGACGCCTGCACAGGCCTCACAGCACCATTCTGCCCACAGTGCTGAGCGCTGGAGCTGGACAGAGCTCCAGGAAAACAGAAGAAAACAGAGTTGTAGGGAAAATGTGATGGCTGGGGAGACTGTGGGAACAAGGGGAGCTGCAGGGAGAGCCACCGCACCTCATGGCACCCTCCATGGAGAGGAGCAGTGCAGCAGGATTGCAGCCATGGGGTCATGCCGATCTGTAGGGATCATCAGGAACTGCAGAACTGGGCAAAACACAGCTCCCTTCCTCTTCCATGTGTCCTCCAGCCTTTGTAGGCACATGGAATGACCCCTGTGCATGGGATGGAGAGAAGAAAAGAGAATCAGCTCACTGAGAATCAAAAAGGAAAGCTACGTGGTTGGATGGGGAACCTGTCTGTAGCTGTGGGTCACCCCCCTCATCCTGCTCAGCCCCACTGCAGAGCCAGGCAGGTGGCCCCGTGCTGCCCCTGCTCCCTTCCTAAGTCTGTGCTGCTGTGAGACACAGGGACATGGCCTGTGACAGCTACACAGTCACAAACATGGATGGAAGGACCTGGGGCAGCCCCGAAGAGTGAGAGCTCACAGCTTCCCCAGCCCTGTGCACCCGCTGCCCGGAACCACCCGGTGGACACAGCACCCCTCTTCCCTTTCACCTCCTGCAGGGAGATCCAGGAAACGGCAGGGCACTGTGTGGGACACCTGTCCCTGCAGGTGAGAAGAAATGCTACTGGGAACAGAATTTGTGGACACCTGTGTCAATATTATCAAAGTATTATCCTCCTGGGGAAAGCCAGATGACTTGTGAAGGGAAGTCTGTCTCCTGGATCCTGGAAGGTGTCAGCAGCGAGGGAGGAAAGCGTGGTGCGTGTGGTACAGCTGTGCTGGCTGGTGACAGTGTTGTTACCAAAGGCTCCCGAGGGCATGAATGGGGTTGTGGCCGTACCGCTGTGAGGCTGGAGGCAGCACGTGGGGAGCATCCAGACGCTTCATGGGACTGTTCCAGGGAATAAGGAGACTTTGGGCTCACTTCTGGAATGTGAATGCTGTGCCCTTGTCTCCAGCTGTCCCGAGCAGCACCTCCAGGGCTCAGGCAGAGGCTGTGGCTGCCACACGGTGCCAGCAGGACCCCCCCAGGTCCCAGGTCTGTTGCTGTGCCATGTGTCACCTCTCAGCACTGCAGCGTGAGCTCAGGACGACACCAGCAGAGCAGACACCACACTGGTGCCCAGGCAGCTCGGGGTGCTCGGCAGAAGGGCACAGAGCCCGCAGAGGCGTGGGACGGAGCAGCAGCATCGACCTGGAGATGGGCTTTCCCAGCCTCCCCACCACCCCAAGTGAGAGCTGTCTCAGATTTGCTACAGGCACATGGACTGAGCAAGAGATGCTTTCCAGGAGCACGGCCCAAAGGATGAGCACCACTGATAAGCAATGCAGACTATTTCTAAACTGCCCCCAAGCCGTGGGCAGCCCTACTGAGAACGGATCCCTGGGGAAGCTCCCTGAAGGGAAGACCCGCAGCCAAGCAACCTGGCTGCAGTGGGCACAGACCAGCACGGAGAGCACTTGTGCCATCGCCGCTTCCAGCCCCGTCTGCAGCCGCTGTGTGCAGCGGGCGCTGCTGCACAGCTCACCCGGTGCCGGTGAGTCGGGCACACCGTCCTGCTGCTCGCGGGGAGCCAGCCGTGTGGGGGAGATGAAAGGCGGGCGCTGACGTCAGGGCTCTCGCCACCCACACGCGGACAAACAGGCGGCTGTTGGCACAGCCGGGCAGGCTCTGCTTACACAAACACACTGGCCAGCTGCACGCAGGATGCTGCTGGCCCCAGTTCAGCACGCGGCTCAGCCCCAGCAGAGCCAAGGGGAGCTGAGCAGAGCGATGAGTGGCACGCAGATCCCATTGCTGCAGCCCCAGCTCAGTGCCCGCTCGCTCCTTGGTCACAGGTGGCTTTGGGTGAAGCGTGGGCACCAACTGAAGGCTTGATGCCGTGCATGGCCGCGGGTACCAACACCATAGAGCGATGCCGGCATCTCTGCCCTCTGCACCCGCCGAGCATCCTCTGTCGGTTCCCATGGTAACTCTTGGCTCAGAGCTGCCACAGCTCTGCCTGCACATGGCCATCGCCAGCCCATGCAGCCCGCTGCAGCTCCCCATGACAGGGTCTTGCCACCCTCTGCCCCCCGCCGTCCCCAGCTGCCAGCGCTACTGCCATGGGAGGCACCTCCCAGTCCCCGGCCATCACTGTGGGAACCCACCACTTCTCCCCATCACGTAGAGCTGCTCCAGGAAACAAAGCACAAAACCCAGCCCACCACAAGCAGGAGGTAGCGAGGGCAGGGCCAGGAGCACAGCCTGTGCCCAGCCCCAGTGCCTGGTGCACACTGCTGCTCCGGATGCTTTCCTTTGCTGCTCTGAAAACAAGGCAGACCTGAAAAACAGACTTTGGAAATCTGTTCTAAAATTGCTTATGCCTCAAAATGCAACATATTAAAGACAGGAGGCAGACGCTCTACCTGCTGGTCCTTGCATTTTGTGCTCTCAGGGTTTGTATCCGACAGCTCCGATTTGGCTTTGGAAGCTCCAACAGAGCCAGGAGAGTAATGGAGGTACTACTGCCTTTCCAGAGCTGAAGTTTGCTGATGACACTAAAGGTGCAGGGCAAGAAGCAGAGTGCTGGTGAGGAGGAGCTGCCGAAGGAGCCGGCAGGATGGGCTGGAGGTGTTTGTCGAGGCAGAGTAACACACATGAGGAGAATTCCATGCAGCAGAGCTGCCCTGTCAGCAGGGACAGACCGCTGCTTCGCAGCCCAGCACAGCGATAGCCACGCAGCACAGGGCGGCACTGGCTCCTCCACAGGGTGAGGAAGCGTCACAAAATGGCTGCCGGCCCCTCACACTGACCGCAGGACCACAGGCCTCTCCTCAACACACCGAGCTCTGCCAGCCCCGGCCCCAGCCATGTCAGCAGCACTGCAGGAGGAGCCCACCGTGCAGGAGCTCCATCTTCCCAGCGCTTCCCATCCCTCTGCCGCCTCTGCCCCAGCCTGGGACCACCAGCCCCAGGGGAACGGGTCCTGCAGGGCCCACAGTGAGAGGACAACACCTCAGGGTGCCCTGCAGGCCGAGCGCGAGCAACGCCCTGCTCCCATCTCCCCAGTGCCATTTTCTGTGCTCTAACTGGACTGAAACAGCACCATGTTAAGCGTTGCCATGGCGATGGCTGCCTAGTGAAGGCACGTGATGGAGATGCGCACAGAACAGCAGAGCACACTGAGGTAAAAGCGTCCATGGCCGGGCCCCAGCGAGCCTGCGCTGCCCCACACCCCTCCTGCCCCAGCCCATGCCCTCCATGCAGCAGCTACAGGTGGAGGCAGCCGTCCCCGGCCCTGGCTCCTGGGCCGGGGCAGCCGGGAGCCAGCAAGCTGGGAAGCCGCTCTGTGATGGAGCACTACAGGGCCCACTGCTGGGCCCAGCCCGGGCTCACAGCCCGCAGCCGCAGCTCGAGGGCTCTGCTCACACAGGGCCCGGCCATCACCACTGCTCCCGGTGACCCAATGTACGGTCGACAGCTCCATCCTGCCAACCTGCAGCTGATCCCCTGGAGGTGGTTGTTTTACACACTGAGCTACTTCTGTGCACGTACAGGAGGAAGAGGGAGCACAGGAGGAGCTTTGGGCAGGGTGGTGGCTTTCTATTGCCCAGAGAATGAGCGGAGCCATCAGATGCCTTCTCCCCCTGCCCTAAGGGGGCTCTTCCTCTCCATCCAGCACAGTGGCTGGCCTTTGTGGCTCATTGCTGACAACTCCTGTTCAAGCTGGTCGTTGTTTTACAGGGAGCTTCACAGGGTGGATTAGCTCCTAGGATTGGAATCACAGAAAAGATGAGGTTGGAAGGACCTCTGGAGGTCTCCATCCCAACCTCCTCCTCTGAGCAGGGCTGGCTGCAGTGCTACAGCAGATTGCTCAGGGCCTGGCCCTCTTGTTCTGAACATCTCAGACATGGAGCTGCTGCCACCTCTCCATCTCCGTCCCTCCAACACGAAACCGCTGCTTTTGCTAGAGCTCCCAAGGCATTACTGTTTGAGCACAGATGGGTTTGTTGAGAATTTACAAGTAAAATACTCATTAATTCATTAATTTAAATGGCTCAGTTGGTAGAGGAATGCAGCCTTAACCTGAAGCGAGTTCTCAGATCAGTGGCCATGACTTGCTGGGAACCACGAGTGAGACAGACAAAAATTCAAATGTGGTTTCAAATCACCAGCCCTGGCTTGGGAAGGCAGAAGTGCAAAGCCTGGGCTCCCTGCTAGCTGCTGCCTGCAGAATCCATGCAGCCATCTTAACTGAGGCAGGCCGATGCACGCCTCTAATCCCCTACCCACAGGGCAGCTCCTAATGCACTTTTGCCGAGCTTGCATTAGCCCTGCCCCAGTGGGACACAAGCTCTCCCCTACACCTGGGTGAAAGCTCCTGTTACCCCCGCTTCCTTCCTCCTTCCTCAGACGGCAAATCCTGCAGAACATGCATACCTGATGAGAAGTGCTGGGGAAGAGCCGCCTCCAAGGACAGTGCTGGCAGCACTGCAGCTGAGGATGACACAGGGCCAAAGCTCTCCTTTGTGGAATACAGGCACCACAGGACCAGAAGATCACCTTTTGTACCTAAAACCTAGCCCCAGGTAAGAAGGAGCTGACAGCTGTCCCCACAGCTATCCAAACACACCCCACCAACACAGAGCAGGGCTGAGATGCCAGGATGTGGCAGGGCCAACAGCACGTTCCAGCATGGTGATGGAGGGGTAGAGCCACTGGCGGCAGCTTTGCTCAGAGCTGCATTAAAATGCATGAGCTGTGCTAGCCCTAATGATGAGCAGAGCTGTCAATGAAGAACTTGTCCCAGCTAATTATCTCTAATGAGGGCAGAGTGTCAGGGTCCCTGGAGGAGCTGGGCAGCAGCTTCCCACTCAGCTCAGTTGCAGGAGAGGGAGAAGTTAAGCAAATGTCATTGTGTTGGCCTAGCTAAGAAATCATTAATTAGGCAAATGTGACCTTCTGTGCAATTTAGCCCTTGGGAAACTGGACTCACCAGAGCTGGGGCATGCAAGCAGGCTTCAAACACCCCAGCTTCTGCCTCCCAAACCATCGCCTGCAGTGCTGAGCCTCCTGCTCCCGTGCAGAGCAGCCAGGGGCTGCACAGCCGTGCCATACTCACCTGCTGGCTCGGATACAAACTGCAAAGGCTCCAACACAATCCCAGGCCCCCAAAGCATCAGACAAGCCTGTACTTCACCTCAACAACCTCCCTCATCCCCAGCCTTATAAAGGCTTTATGCCTACCCAACAGCCTCTGCAGCACCTCTCTGCCAGTCTTTAAGACAGAAGAAACACCAATACCGGGGAATTTCTGCTCCCCTGTAGTCCTCCATTTCAGCACAAAGAGGAGCAGCCACACACTGCTCTACAAGCCCATCTTCTCTCTCATCATGGATGCTTTGCCTCAGAAACCAAGGCAGCACACTCATCCTTATGTGCTAGAGAGAGGAAACATACCTCATCCCCAGACATGGCTGAGGCAAAATCTCTTACTGGATGAAAGCTACAGTCCAGAGTCTAAGCTTACACAAGGTACATCCTATACGCTCTGTGCTTGTCCCTCACCTCCAAGCTGGAAGGCAAAGGAGGTAAGGCTGCTTTTTCTCCAGCCAAAAAAACAATGCAGGACTGTGAAGCTTACAGAGAGCATCAGTGATACACACTGCTGTTCACTGGCATGTAATTAAATGCTCTTAAGCCTCACATCTCCAGACAGTTGCAAAGGCCTGAACATCCATTTTAACTACATTTTTTAAAGACCTAAGATGGAAAAACCATCATCTTCAAACAGAAATAGCACTGAAACCCACGGGGTTAGAGTAAGTTGTATGACCAGCAATTGCAGCCAGGGAGCTCAGCAGGCACTGGCTGCAGAAGGCAGTTTGAGGCTGTGCTTTCAGGGCACAATCTTCTCTCCTCTGCAAAAGAGAGCAGTAAACTAATCTAAGATGCACCTTGCAGTTCCTGCCACACACTAATGACCAACAAGTATCAGAGAAAAGTTTACTGATATTCTCAAGATGCGTAATATTTAATTTTATATCAGGATCAAACCGAACAACAATCAACTACTTGCACAGGCAGAACCACCACATCAAGTCAGTCTTACAAGAATGCTCTCAGAGGCCACAGGACAGAAAACCTTTCCTCAGCCAACAGGGACAATTCCTCGACTGAATTTAGGCTGCTGTTATTAGATGTTGATAACTGCAACGTGTTCCTGGGCATGCTCATGGAATTTCCTCTTCCACAAGTGTGGCTCCCACAGAAGGCTCTCTGAACCCCACAGCTTCATCTGTAGCAGGGAGTTTGCTCTAGACATTTCTTTCCTTCTCCTTCTCAAGCGCCTGTTCCTTCAGTTGGTTGACGAGTTCTTCAGCATACACCTTGAACAGCGGGACGGGGCCCTGAAACAAAGAGGAGGTTAAACTCCTTTGAAGAGCTGAACCTGAGCAGCAGCATGTCTAATGATGAGTGCCAGGAAGGTGCACAACTGTACCACCCCTACCCTCACACACGTGCTAGCAAACCCTGCATCACTCATCCAGTCTGCAGCCTGACAAGGGCAACAGAAAGCAGCCTGGGAAGTACCAGCTACAGCTGTGGGAAGAAAGAACACCCGTGGTACTTCATCTGCGGTCTCTGATGTTGGTGAGATTCATGAATGCCTCATTCAAGAGAAGGGCCTTTTTTCCTGCATGCAGTTGGGTCCAGAGAACCAGCACTGTAGGAGTGCTGATGGTTAAAGCCAGAGGAAGATGGGATGGGTTTTTTCAGTGTATGAACAAAGCAACTTGCTATGCTACTCCTCTACATACAGCTGCTGTTCAGCTTTACAACGTGGCCTCAAAGATTATAGGCAGCTGTGTGGGACATTCCTCAGCTTTCTTAGTTTTGCCCACACATGCGAATCAACAGCAGCTCCCAGGAGCCCCTTTCCTTCTCAGAACACCTGCCTCCCTTCTCCTCTTGCCCCAGATCAGGGCTGCACTGAAGCATGTCAGAAAGACACTCTCCTTGAAGAAGCTGGAGCCCTACACAGTGCAGGGCCCAGTACCCTCAACAAGAGCAAGTGGGTCTGGGGGAAGTGGCACCAAAAGACCCTACCCCACCCTAGGGAGGCCTGCGGCCACTGAGTCAGCCCTGAACGTGCATCCAAGTTGTATTACAGAACACAACCAAAGGCAAAGGTGTTCGTGCAATAGGGAGAGAATCATCTCCCACTAAACATCCATCCCCTGACTGGCGGATCAGGTATTACAAAGGACTTTAGCACAGCATCATCTTTTGAGCTCCCAGATTTAACTGGCTTCAAACAGCTGCTCAGGAATTTTGGAGTGCTACTGCCTTTGATAAGGAGCAGTCAGGATGCTCAGATCAACTGCACGTGCAGCCCAATGCAACTAAGATATCTCCGTGCTTGCAGGATAACCCTGCCTCAGAAACTCACCTTTTTTTCTAGAAGCCTCTGTTTTTCTATTGCTTCTTCTAAACTCAAGCCAACCCATTCAGCTTCCTCTTCTGGAATAACAAATTCCTGCGATAAAAGGAAAAAAACAGGTGGTATAGTATACACCCAGGTGAGTAACACACAAATCCCCTCCAGGCCCACTCACACAAACACGTGACCCAGCAGAAACATTACCACAGGTAAGCCTGAAGCACTGTTCCCCTGCTCATCCCACTTCCAGCAACCAAACTCCTCTTCACTTTTCTCCTTTTCCCTTTGCAAGCATAAAGCATCACCCATACTGCTCTGCCTCTCTTCTGAACAGTCCTGTAGCTGCTTTTCAGCACAACTCCACAGACTGGGGATGTCAGTGTTGTTTCTGTGCTAGTACCCATCATCACTTTACACAAAGTGAAACAATGGCACCGAGGCAGTCTGGGATCCTTGCCACAGTGCTGGTAAAACTCCTGCCTGCTGTAGGCAGTGTGTGCTCCTACCACTGCTTAGTGCAGGTCCACACCAAAAAGAGGTGTTTGTCTTCCTAACTGGTCAGTAAGGAAACTACAGCAACCCACAGGGAGATGAGAAACAGCTGGCAGAGATCTTTACATCTTCCACAGCCATGCCTATCACCCTGAACAGAGAAAAATGAGCTCGTTTGCAGTGCAACATAATGAATGGCAAAGCATCAGCAGGGACAACCAGCAGACGTCACTGCAGCGCCAGAGCCAGGACTGCAGGCACCAGAGCCAGGACCACGGGCCCGGCACGCACCCGGTACTTGTCATAAATCGCCTCTCTCCTGGCCGGGTCATCAGGATGCAGCTTGGGATCCCTCCGTGCAAGTCGCAGTAGCATCGTTCGCTTCAAATCCATCCCCAACTTTGAGCACATATCTGCTTTTGGGGTCTGGAGAGAGAAAATTAATTACATTGACAAGCACAGGGCAGCACCTACAGAACACACAGGTGTGTCAGTGCAAGCAGCACTGGCGGTTTCCCCGCAGGCTCCCAGGGCAGACACACGGGAGAAGAGCCCCTCAGCCGCCCCCAGAGCACAGCGCGTGGCAGCTCTCGGTCCAGGGGCACCGAGGGCAGCCAGGGCCGCGCCCGGGCCTTGCCTTCAGGATGTAGAAGTCGAAGCCGTAGGCCTGGTCGATGAGGTCCAGCGTGCGCATGGTGACAGTGATGGTGAGCTTGGCGTCCAGGATCTCGCTGTAGAACTGCCGCTCGAACAGCTGCGGCTTCCAGATCTTCGGCACGCGCGTGGAGAGCTGAGGGCGGGCGGGCGGTCAGGGCCGGGCCGAGCCCAGCGGGCAGCCCGAGGGCGGGGAGGGGAGGCGGCCTCACCTTGTCGTTGTGCGCGTAGCGGAAGCCGCGGATCCAGCCCTCGCCGCCCCACAGCCCCTCGTCGGCGGCGCGCGGCAGGAACACGGGCACCGGCACGTCCTGCACGCGCTCTCGCTCCCCGGTGCGCGGGTTCCGCCGGTACCGCACGCCCAGCGGCCGCCAGTGCACGGGCGTGGGCTGCGTGTCATCGTTCAGCTGGGCCAGAAAGTGCGCGGGCAGCCGCGCGCAAATCCCCTCCTGCAGCCGCAGCTTCGGCCACAGCCGCGGCGGGACCTTGTGCAGCGGCATCGCCGCCGCCTTCCGCTTCCGCTCCCAGCGGTTGCAGGGGCCGGAAGTGGGGGGCGGGGCGACCTCCCATTGGCTGGCGGGGCCGCGCTGCGGGGGCCGGGCTGACGGCGGCCGGCAAGGGTCAATCCGCGACCGCGTTCGTACGTCGGAACACGCCCCCCCGCCGCCGGTGCGTACGGACACCCCGCACACAGCAAGAGCGCGATTCGAGCTTGCCCTCAAATACCATTACGTTTATTAAATTATAAAATCAGAAGCTTTAAAATTTACCGTATAAAATAATCACAGGTATGAACAGCAAAGAAAAAACGAACAAACGAACGAACAAAAAAAACCCAACCTTTCCTTCCAGACGCGGGGATTTCCTCCGATTTCACCCGAAATAAGGAAGGAAAGGCCCTCCCCCGGCCCACGCAGCTCCAGCACCGCACACAGCGCGCGGTGCCGCCGCTGCTCGCCCGGAGCCGCAGGCGCTGAGCCCCAGCGCAAAAGGCCGGAGGAGGATTATTGCTTCAGTCGGTCGGGGCAGCACCGGCGGGCACGGTGCAGAGGGGCTGCCGGCACCCGCTGCGCACAGGGCGTGGACGGAACGCGCAGGGGAAGGGGACTGCGGCCTTGAGGTTGTTACACGGGGCGGGGGAGGGGGGGAGTGGCCCTGAGCCCTTGCAGGCAGGCACTGCGGGAGAGCTGCATTTCTACAATCACAGCACGGCTGAGGTTGGAGGCACCTCGGGTCCCCCAGCCCCAGCGCTGCCCAGCAGAGCCACCCAGAGCAGGGCACAGCCCCACGGGCAGGCGGCTTTGGGGGAGCTCCGAGGAGCAGACCCCGCAGCCTCTGGGCAGCCTGTGCCAGGGCTCCGGCACCGCACAGCACAGCAGTGCTGCCTGGTGGGCAGAGGAGCTCCTGTGTTCCAGGTTGTGCCCAGTGCCGGGACCAGAGACATTGCTGGGAGAGGCCTGGCTGTCTTCTCTGCTCCTTCCCTTCGGGTATTGATGGGCATGGATGAGATCCCTCAGAGCCTGCCCCAGCCGAGCAGCCCCAGCTCTCAGCCGCTCCTCACAGGAGAGGTGCTGCAGTCCTTTCAGCCTCTTGGTGGCTCTTCCCTGGACTCTCTCCAGTACACCACCCAGGGCTCTGTTGTACTGGGAGACCCAGAACTGGATGCAGCCCTCCAGGTACAGCCTCATCAATGCTGAGCAGAGGGGAATGATCACTTCTCTGGACCTGCAGGCACGACTTGCCTGATGAAGCCAAGAATTGTCAGCCTTCTTAATGGCGAGGACACACTGCTGACTCTTGTTCCACCTGGTGTCCACCAGGACCCCCAGGGGCCTTTCCTGCCAAGCTGCTTTCTGGCTGGGCACCCCCAGTGTATGCTGGTGCCTGGGGTCGTTCCTTTCCTGGTGCAAAGCCAGACGCTGGATTAACAGGCAGATTAATTAGGCAGAGATTGGATTAATTGCAAGAAGTTAAAGTGCAGAGCTGAGCAGAATGCTGGATATTATTCAAAGCAAAGAAATAAATCTGTTTCCTATAAACTTGGAAGTGTTATCCTTCGTTAATAGCTCTTTCCTCCCAAAAGGAGGATAGCTGGCTCTGCAGACCAGTTCTGATCAACAGGAGTAACGCAGTGTGAACCTTCACCTTCCCCAGCTAGACAGATTAAATGCCACACACACTGATCCCAGAGTGGGAGGATATGCACCAATTACTGGGGTCACAGTTGCATGGAAATTAGTGAGTTTGCAGAGAGTCAGACCTTAGGCTGCAACAAAAACACATGGATGTCAACTATACTGTTTTCCCTCAGCCATCCTCCATGGCTGGAATAAACAGGCAGGGAACCACGTATTTGAGCCCTTATCTATATAATTAGGATGGGCAAAGACTACTTTCCTAGTTGCCAATTCTGTTGCTGGTCTTGCTTTCTTATGTCTGAGTGCCCTCCAATAAGGCTAAGGTGAGACAGATGAACCCAAGGAGACTAAAGCTACCTTGGGAGCTCATGGAGGTGGCTCTTGGAGGGACTGGGACAGGGACACTGGCAACAGCCTGAGAGCAGCCATGACTGCAGCACACCCAGCCTCTGAGCCACAACCAGCCAAGCACAAGGATGGCACAGCTCCAACCTGATGCTGTATGCAAGCACAGGAAAGGTGCTGGGCGCAGCACACATTCAAAGCACGTTAACAAACCTGCTGTAAGACCACACTGCGCTCAGATGACTGCAGGACTGGAGCATGCCTTCAGGTTGGAGCTGCTGTAGGGCCCTGGGTTCCAGCTCAGCACAGGTTGACCCCAACCCAGATACAGAGTGAACTCTTGCTGTCCAAAGGTGCAGGAATTGGGGGTAGTGTAACTAACTTAACTTGCAAGCAAAGTGCCACAGCCCACCACCAACCACACTGGAGTCCTGAGGGACTTTGCCACCTGTGTTAGCTGGGCAGAGCTGCTGAACCCACAAAAGAAAGGAAGACAGCAAATACCTGAACATGAAGAGAGGAAGGGGAAAGTACAGTAGCCTAGTTCCTTCCAGATGAACTAAGACGGACAAAAGGAAAACTCAGACTAAACTCGTGCTGCTGTGTGTTTCACAGTTCTGAGGCAGATGCCGCTGACGCTCTTGCACATGACCACGTTTTTTTCACATTCTAGGCAAGTCTGATCCTTAATTTAGGGCCCAAGTTCAGGTCTCCTTCATCCCCTCCAGAATCAGGACTAGGTAAGAGCAGCATCACCTGTTTCACAAAGAGAGGGGCTCCAGACTCACATAGGAGACAGCAACCAAGGACCAAACCAAGGACTGAGATCAGCTCTCTCCCCTTCAGCACCAAGAGCACTCAAAAGCATCTACCTCCAGGTCAGGGGCAGAAGAAATCTGTTCATCTGTTCTTCTGTTGACAAAGCAAATTCTGATTGCAGGATAGCAGGGGAAATCTCTGCCCCACAGACCTCTGCTAAGAGAGCGAGTGCAGGGAAGAGCCCAGCAGCCTCTGGCTCCAGGGCAGCATGGGCTGAGCCCAAGCCTTATTGATACAGTAGGAAGGGAAGAAGGGTTGGCAATTTCCCCCAGGGCCATGGGGCAGGTGGTGGGCAGACTACTCCTTGATTTGGAACCACGAAGAGCCTGCCCCATCCCAGCACAAAAGTGGAGGGGGCCTCAAACTTGCCTTCACAAGACAAGCCCACCGTCTTCATCTTTAAAACCAGTCTAGCTAACTGTGCTGCCCCAGTCAGTGAAAGAGCACATAAGAAGATTGCCAGTGTGCTACAGAGGGGCAGCCCAGGCTGGCCTGGCAAAGAGCAACCTTACCAGCCCTTCACCTCTGGGACATGGAGCCAAGCAGTTCAGGTGACAGCGTAGAGCTCCTCACGGTCATTCTGGCAAATCTGATAGCGACACGTGAGCTTCTGTGACCAGGCCCAGGGCTTCTTATGCTTGTCCCGAGGTGGAAGCAGGAAAGCAACACTGCCAGCCACCAGCACGTGCCAGATGCTGTGAGTGTAGTAATAGTTCTCATTGGTTTCCATGAACGCATATACTGAGATGGCAATGAAAGCCAAGGTGATCCCTGGTAGGAGGTAGAAAACCCATCGCTTCCACGAGGAGGGGTAGCAGTGTCTGCGCTTCACTCCATGGTAAACCTGGAGGTGTGAAAGCACAGAAGGCTTAAAGTCTTCACAGCAAGAGAGTATGCCTCTGGAAAAATTCAGCCTCACTCCATCTTGGGCTCACGTGCAAGGCCTCACATCCAGCTGTGGCACCAGAGCCCAGCAGGCAGAGGGCAATGCTGATGCCACAGCTCCTGTCCAGGGCATAGGCAACAACCAGCCATTCTGGCATGACACTCCAGCCACCAGTGCGATCTAAATTGGAGCTGCAGCAGCTGGACTGTGCTGAGATCCATAAGCAGGGGATTTCTCAGATATTGGAAGGATAGAAGGTAAATTCCTTGCCCTGTGCTCTTGTCCACCAGGGTGTTTCAAGAAAATCAGGCCTGTGTGTGGATAGGCTGGCACCCAGGGACTGCTCTGCCACCACTTTCTCTGGAGGGGAGCAAAGGGCAGTAGGTTATCTGGCTGCTGTTACTTACCCATGCTGAGATCATGATGACGAGGGCAAACAGGCAGGGACCCATCATGTTCCACACCCCTCTGCGGTCCAGCTGCAGGGACATGGCAATTAGCAGTGACCCCAGGACAAAAAGAACCTGTGAATGAGACAACACCACTAACATCAGCAGCTCTTCTTCTGCCAGCACACAGCTGCCCATGCCAAAGGCCTAAGACAGGGAGAATTTTATCTCCTGGTTGGCCCAGCCCTGTGTGGATGGATGCATGATTCAGGAGCACCACTTTTAGAAGGAGAAACGAGAGGATCCACAAATCTCTCGCCTCAGCCCCTTCAGGGCTCAGTACCTGCAAACAAGCATTCAGGTTCACAATCCAAGCTCCTAGGATAAAACAACACTGGTTTAAAAATTAGGGTGGCACTGGATGACAGTCCTTGCTACCAAGATGGGCTATCTATGGAACAGGGCTACCTTGCAAGCAGCAAAGGAGCTGCTGCTGTACAGGCTGTGTTACTGAAGTGCTGCCACAAGAGGGCACAGCACGGCCACCTGTGGCTCGGCTGGCTCATGCCTGGCCCGGCTCATGCCTGGCCCTGCAGCACAGGGGCACCCACGACGAAATCTGGCACTCACATATTTCAGAATCTTCTTCACCCGGGACATGCACAAGATCGTCACCCAGATGGACACCACAGAGCCCAAAAAGTCACAGTACTGCAGTGTGTCGTAGTCCATAATGCACATCACAGCGATGCCTGGCTGGTCACATGCATGGTAGAACTGGAAGACAAACAAAGGCTAACGTGAATCCAGCACCACCACTCAGCCTTCTGTAAAGAAGCAGGAGAATGGTAGCCAGGATCCCTCCTGGCAGCGTAACCCAGGAAGCTCCACTGAACCAGCACAGCATTGCAGAAAGCAGCTGGAGAGCAGCCAGCGATCCAAACCCTCCCAGCATTGTGCTGAGCTCCCATCTCGGTTCCCTGGGGTCCTCTCCCAAATGGGAGCAACTGCAGCGTGGGTGGAAGAACCCAGTGCAAATAACACTTCAGCCAAGCTCTGAAGGGGCAGGACATGTCCACGGAGGTGCACGTCCAATGATCCCAGAGGCATCTTGTGGAGCTCCAGCATGGACCGCTCCACCAAAGACTTTAGTCCAACGCAGCAGGCACTGGACTAAAAGCTCCCCAAATTCCTGATGCTCAGGGGGAACTGGCAGGGGACCTGACAAAAGGCAATCCCTACCGTGGAGAAGAACATGGTGTAGGTGTAGACAGAGGCCTCCACCAGGTAGTATCGATAAACAGCAACCGCTATTGCCGGCAGGAACATGAGGTTACTCAGCGTGAGCAGGAGGGTGGCCAGGTTCTGTGCACCAACGGACTGGGCCTTGGTATCATCTGTGCAGCTCCACCCGCTCCAACCTGCGGAGCAGAGAGGCCTGTGTGGATCTCACACCCCACCTTGTACTCCTGCAGAATGCAGCAGGAGCCTGGGATACCTCAGAAGTAGGTGCTCTCACCCCAGGAGCATCCCAAGCCTCGTCTCCACTGCATTAGAAAGCAGCACATCAGGAGGAAGAAGGACAAACCCACGTGCCCCACTGGGAGCCCATCAGAAGCCCAGATGCTGGGGCAGCTCACAGAGAGACCACTGTTTCACCCGAACAGTATTTACACTAAGCAGCTGACTTTAATTATTCTGATGTTTGCAATTCCTGTCTAATGAGCTCTGCTGCCGCAGCCCTTCTTGCTAATATGCTCTATCAGCCACTTCTTTTTTTTTTAATTATTTTTTTATTCAAGGTTAGGATGCCCATGCCCTCCTTTTGGAGAAATGTCAGTCACAGGGCAGCCTGGGTACATGCAGGCACTCCAGAGTCAACAAGAAGAGTTAAGAGTAGCATCCATCCCATTTCAGTGCCATGAGAAACAAACGCAGCCGCTCTGTCCCGCTCCCCCTGCTGTCCCTGCAGAGCCCACAGGAGGCTGCTCTCTTTCAGTTTATTTCTGGGTCATGAATATTCAGCTGGGGCATTTTGCTCCAAGTGATTCAGCAGAAAGCTGTCCTCAGCCCGGTTCCTCATTTCCCCTGGGGTGCTGTGTGCTTCCCAGAACATGGCACCCTTTGAGGAAATTAGGATGTTGTTTTTTGCCACAGTCTTAGCCTAGCAGCAGAACTGCAGAAGACAGCAAGGGCATCCTGGATCAGGTCCAAAGCAGCAATGAACCACGTTTCACCTTGCACTTCTGCTAAGAACAGATACAAGGATCCATCCAGGCACAGAAGAGCTATCATCTTCCCTAAGCTAGTGACTCCTGCCCAGTTCTCTCATCTCATTATAATTAGCAGCTGACACAAATGTGCCTCCTCCAGGGGCACCTCTGAGCGTAAGGGCTGGCTTGCATCCTGGCTCTTGGCATGAGACAGAGCACCACAGCAAAGCACGGAGATTGCCAGCCCAGTCTCATCACATCCTGTACCAGGACACTACGTAATAAACTGCCTTGAGAGACATAGGCTCTGATGATGACACTTCCAGGCAGCCCTGCCAGCATCCTGATCTCTTTGGGGATGCTCAGAAGCACCTCTCAAGGCCACTGGGGACTCAAAGCTGGAAGTAAAATCACCATTCAGCTGAAAGCTGTCCTCAGCCTGATTCACTGTTCCCCATGGGGTGCTTCCCAGAACCTGACACCCCTCAGGGAAATCAGGACACTGCCCATAGAGGGCACCACAGGTACAGAGGGCACTTTGGGCAGGCACTGTGATTCCAGGTTGTTTGTGACAGCTGTGGCAGTCCTGGCTCCCCTATTTAAACAGCAAAATGGAAGAATGTGGCCTTCCCTTGGGGGAAGATTGCAAGGCCTCCTAGGAAAATGCACTCACCAGCTTTACAGCTGCAGCCAGCATAGAGGTAGCCGTGTCTTCTCAGGAGACTGCACTGTCCATATGGCCCACAGTCATTGAAGCAGGGGGTGAGGTATGCTATGACGGTCACTTTGGCTTCTGCGGTGTTACATTCACTGCAAAGAGAACAGGCTGATGGTACCTTGCTCCTTCTGGGCATCCTTGTGCCACAGGAGCACTCCGCTCGAGGGGTTCTGAAAGCTCTCGGCCTCACTGTGCCCTGCTGTCAGGCTGCTCCTGCTCACAAGAGCTCTTTGCTATTTCAGCAGAGGGACCCTGACACCACAGCCAGCTGTGGATCTGCTTCATCGCTCCCAAGAGGAGAGACTCCTCCACTCAGACTGCCAACCAACGTACAGGCAGGCCTCAACTCTTACACAGACTCCCACGACAGACTCAGATTCAAGGCCAGACGTGGCTCTGGGCAGCCTGGTCTAGTGGCTGGCAACCCTACACTCAGCAGGGGAGTTGAAACCTCGACGATCTCTGAAGTCCTTTTCAACCCAGGCCATCCTAAGATTCTATGATTCTCATGCTGGTCCTCAGCCCCAGCAGTTGCCAGCACCATTCTACAGAGCATGCTTGGCTCCTTACACAGATGAATCGCCAGGAAGGCAAACTGCTACACTATGAGAGCAACTGAGTGCATTTCCAAGACCCCTGGAGGAAGTAACAGCATTCTGATTTACAACATTGCTCCCTCCAATTTATCACCTCAACACACATCTGGGGAAAGTTCAACCAAGCAGGCTCTGCCACCCACATGCAGTAAGAGTGAGACACAGCAGGTCAGCACCAGACAAACTGCTTGAGGGCTTACCAGAGAGCAGCACTGCCACTCACCTTCCCTTCTCTCTGTAGCCACTGCTTTACTGCTACCACGTGCAATGAGCCCACAGCAGAAAGCAGGACAGTGGGAGGCATTTGGTTTTGTTTATGTGAGTCAAGGGCAGCAGGAGCTGGAGGTACAGTGCTTTGCATCAGCCTCAAGGCTGGATGACACACCACTCACCTCTGGCCCTTTGGGCAGATGAGCTGCAAGGAAAGGAACCAGTCATCTGTCTGTGGGTACAGGACAATCAGCATTGCTTCCGCAGAGGACGTGCTCACACTCAGAGGGTAGCCCTGGAAAAAAGCTAAAAGAGAAGAGGGTGCTGTGATATGCCAGGACTTGGGGAGAAGGGCCTGCAGCAATCCTTAGCTGAGACCAACTGTGCAGGGATCAGATACTCCTACAGCTCCTTACTCCCATCCTCACAGGACACTGGGGTGTTGAAAGAACCTGCCTGGACAGCACAAGGCACGTGGAACAGCCTGTTTGCTTGCTTAGTGCCCCAATGCAGCGTTTGGCTTCTCTGCACAACAGCAAGGCCCTGCCTAGCCCCAAACCCACCAACAAGGCTCGAAGAGACTCAGTTGCTAACCACAGTTATGGTTTAATTGATGGAGCCTGGCTCCTGGTTCCAGACTAGCATCTGCAGCCTCACACCTCAGGGCATTTGCCAGAACTGAGTGATGAAGGCCTTAGGAGGGCTTCTGCCAAAATAATCTCCCCCAAAACACTGCACAAAGGACTTGAGTCAGCTAGCAGCTCCTAAAAGCAAAGGTCTAAAAGCTTAGTCTTGAGACACTGTAGCTGAGCTGGTGGTGGTTGTCAGTGGCTCTCATACCTGTGCTGCAGTTCTGCGTGGTATTGAGAGACAGCACCGGCGAAGCAGCGCTCACACATGCTACCACAGTGGCATTGGCCTGGCTCAGCGACGTCTGTGCAAACAGAAAAATATCCCACATCAGAGCACCTCAATGCCACCCCCACACCCTATTAATCTCCCACACTGCTCACAATCTATGGGAGCAGCAGGTGATACTAAAAACTGCAGATCAAGGTCATCCATCAATTCCACAGCTCTTCCTGGGCAAACCTGCATTCACTTCACCCTGCACTGTCACTGCATTATATATTTTGCTGAGAGGCACAGGAAAAGAGTTTCCCAGAGAGACTGCATGGCTGGAAACGCCTCCCAGATGGAATATTTACACCAGCATATCACTTCAGCAATAATCCATGGTGGCAGAAATAGGAGGCAGAAGGACATCGGGGCTGAGCTGTGCTCCGGATCTCAGGAAGGCATTACCTAGCCCTTGTAACAAGCTTCCTAGACACAGTTTCAGAGAACTAATTTCTAAGTGCCACCAAAGGAGTTCGGGAATCAGTGACTCAGAAAGGAAATCCCTGGGTTTCCCTATCAGTCTGCTCTCCTGGCAGCAAGGCTCTAGGCTTCCACGGAGGAGATGGAAAGCAGCTGCATCTCCATTTCCTCTGCCACCACATTCCAGTAAGCTGTGGCATTTGAATTGGAACTGGCCAGCAGGACATGCTGTAAATAGCTAAAACAGGACAAGAGTGCTTTGCAACATCAAAAAAGAAAGGAAAATAGTCCCACTGGTATCTACAACCCCTCGAATTTACCCAAGAGCTGGGACAGAGACAAGCACTGCAAAGAGAAGACAGTCACACGAAGAAGCCTACTGCACCTTGTTAAGCAGGAGATTCACCACAAGGGAACCCCCGCTGTCCATGCCACTGTTCAAGTTGAGGAGCAGGAGGGTTGGGGAGATGGAGTACACGGCTACACTGGGACCATTCAAGAGCCTGTACCGCACGGACACCACATCCAGGTCCTCACGAACAACAGGCTGATTCTGGAGGCAGAAGCTCCTCTGGTCAGAAGTGTTGCGTAAAGCCATTCCTGTAGATGGAGTGGGACTCCCTGGTCCAGAACCAGCCTGGCTCTGGTTTAGGCTGCTGAAGTTAAGGAATGAACTGGTACTTCCTGGTCTGCAATCTGTTAAGTAAAACAAAGGAGAGGAATCAGCACAGTCAGGACTAGCATCCCTACCAGGGCCCCAGTAACTTCAGACCTTCACGTTATAGGACAAACTGTGGGGTATTTCAGCTGGTTCAGGCACTTCAGTATTTGCTGCAGACCCTGAAAGGCACCATGTTTGCTGGGGAAACTCTAGTATCAGCATCCAACTGTGGGACACTGACCAAAGCCAGACAAATGGTACAGAGGGTGACAATATTCTGGAGCTGCTGAGAAACAGAAAAGCAAGGGAAGCAGAGGAACTGCAGAAGGGATAATACACAGCATCATAACACACCAGTGTAGCCAGCACACAGGGAATATTCACTAGGCATTGATCGAGAGCAGCACTTAACTGCCCCAGCACCACAGGCTGCAAAAAAGGCTCTAGTTGTTTCTCAGACTTGGGCATACAAGGCTAGGCAAAAGAGATAAACTAACTCAACACCAGCTACAGGCACAAAACACAAAGCCACAGTGACTGGAGCCAAACTTGACAGTTGGATTTCACTGCTGGAGCCTGTCCAGAGTTCCCAGAGACTCTAATGACCCTCTCACACCTCAGCTGCCAGTGCCAGGCCCTAGCCAAGGAATACTTTTAAAAATGCACTGAGCTGGTGAGCTCCAAAGCTCCAGCAGTCAAACCAGGATCACTGTTACGTTACAGGAGAACACAAAGGTGCCTATCACAGCCACAGAACTTTGTGACCTCCTGAGGCATGTGACATTGTGACATCTCATTACAACCCAAATTACCCTAAGTAAACCTCCCTGAGATGGTTTCCTGTCTGAAGCCTGCTTATGGCCAATAAATAGTCAACGCATCAATGGAGGCTAGCGTAATTTTGAGTAGATGCACTCCCCACCAGATTTTAAACCAGAAACTGCTGTCCCAAACACCCTTTGGAAAATATCATTGCTTCAGAGACCCTGAACTCCTCAGGCATTTCCAGAACAGGCAGGTCTTGGGTGAATACTGGAGCCTACTCTTTTAATCCCAAAGCAACAACTAGACCTCAGCCCTCAAGATTATATCCAGGCAAACAGCATGATGGGGAACAGAGGACACTAAGCCATTCACACAAAGGCCCAAGAGACATAGCAGACACAAAATTCTCTCTGGTCACTACCCCATGTGGCTAGAGAAAATGGAAGCTCACCTGTGAAAGAAGCCAGCATCTCCACTGACACACTTGCATTGGCAGTGCCAAGACTCTCCACCATGATCTGCAACCACTTCTCCCAGGGGGGTGAATCCAGGCTTACGCTGCAGTTCACGTTCCCCGTGCAGGTGATGATCCTCTGGAAGGACTGTGGCAGCGTGATTGAGCCCAGCACTACCCTCACAGCGCATGCTTTCCGCTCACTTGTCACGCAGCTTCGCAGCTCAAACCACATTCTGGCAGTGTACTTGGGAACAAAAACCCTGCAGAAAGAGGAACCAGCAATTTGCACAGTTTGTACTCTGAACAAAGGCCAGCCACAGCCCACCACAAAGTCCCAGTGGCTTTGTGACAAGAACTAGATTGCCCTGATTTATGTTGTGAATATCACTGCCAGGGGAGGGGTCTCTAGGAGCTAACAAATTCCCACAGCCAAACATTTAGGTCTACCTGCAAAGAGTCAGAGAAGGTCTCTCATGTGCGGTGCCCATACAGACCTCCTCACCCTGCCACACGGAGCTCATTACAGGCCCTTGAGCTCCAGAGCACAGTCCAGCCCAGCACGGAAACAACAGTGGCTTACCCTAAGCAGCACCAGTGAGAAATCTGACCCCCCCCCCACCTACACCCCCAAGCGTTTCCAGCTGCTGCTCTCACTCACTTGACATGCAGTGGCTTAGCAGGTGAGACGATGGTTTGTGGCATGGCAACACCAGGCTCCAGAACAGGCATATCAGTGAGTCTAAGCACAAACATATCTGCCTGAAACATATAGGTGCATGGAGTGGAGAAACCCTGCAGGAGGGGAGAGCAGACCGGTCAGCTGTGGCAAGACACACTGGACAGAGTATGCTGGATGTACAAGACGCTCAATCAGAGCCTTTACCTTCACTTCAATTCTGCCAGCAGCCTCAGGGAGATGTGCAGCAATGAACCAGTCTCCTGCAGCAGGGGTAGTGATGTTCACAAAGGTGGTGTTCTGCACAATGCTGCTCAGAGTGATGCTGATGTTATAGGAAGGACGGACGGTTGCATTTGCAGGAAAATGAGTGCCCAGTGGATTAATTACAGGAGGGGCTCCATGGCGAAAGTGCCTGCAAGGGAAACCAGAATCAGAATAAATCAAGGGATGCAAATACACGTGCAAGATAAACTGGAGTACAAACTCATGAATAGATACCCAGGTTGGCCTGAGACCAGGGAGGGTGCAGGCTAGAAATAACCCACATTTTAAGTGGAGCACAGAGCCATCGTTTTCATTTGGTGAGCACTGGCTGGCATTACCTTATCTTGGACTTATTCAGAGATTGATTTAACTTGGCTGCTTATTAAGATAAGGATTTACATCATTCCATCAAGCCTGAAAGCAAATTTCCGTAACACTTACTTAGGTTAAGCCCCAGTCACAAAACTCCTTTTTTTTTTTTTGTTTTAAAACAACCATCAGCAAATTCCCTGTATAGCCAGCTAGGCTAAACCATCAATTAAGAGCTTTCTTTTTATAGCTAAGATCTGCATCTTCCCTATTTCCTCCCCTAAGGAGGGCAGACCGATTAAAACACACTCACCGAGGAAGGCCTTAGCGACTGACTTCAGAACACAGGCATTCCTGCTTTCAAGATAAGTATCTCAAAATTTGAAAGACCAGAAAAGTAGGCAGCTAAGTAATACAGGAGATATTTATTTAACCTTTCTGGGAAGCAGAAAGCACAATTGCTTTGGATCCTCTCAAGCCCTCTGCAGTTCTGCCACATCCTCTGGTAACACACACAGGATCCTAACAGGTACAGAAAGATCCAAGAACACCTTTGTTTCTGAACTGCAACAACAGCCTCACTGTGAAGCTCTCCCTAGTGTTTCTAAGGCCCCTCTTAGACACTGCATTTGATAGCTCCTTGATCCACTGGTAACATGAAATGCTCCAACAAGTTAAAAACCACCGATGTAGCGCCCGTATAACATTAAGAAATGATAGTTGCTCCAGCTGGCGAGCAGACTCACAGCCTCCTGCAAACAAACAACTACAGTCACAAGTGAAAAGGACAAAGGAAAGATAAGAACGACCGTACGTGCAAGCACTGGTGCAGGGACATACATACACTGTGACCTCCATGCTGGTGCACTCAGGCTCTTTCCCCCTGGATGCCTGCAGAAGCCAGCGAAGCAGCACGGTATCTTCTGGCACGTGGAAGTGGAAGACCTTGGCGTTCCCATACCAGCTGTAGAAGGACAGCCTCTGCGCGCTCTGCGAGAAATACTCGGAGACAAACAGGGAGCCTGAAAGGGAGAGAGCACAGCAGCTGCTGGGGGTGGCTAGGAGCAGGCTGCACTGCTGCAGACACCCACGGGAGCACACAAGAGTTTTAATGTCACTGGAGAGAAGCCCTTTGTCTCCTTGATTTCTCAGCCCCGTTCCACCAGATACTTGGTGACCTACTGAGCTCCCCCCAACCCAAGGAGTGAGATGAGACTGAGCAGCCAGAGCTGCACAGATCTCCGCTGCAAAACTGTCACCTACAGCCAGAGAGCACTGAAAGAGCCTTAGCCAGCCCCACAAAACGTAGTGTGAAGATGACAGCAAGAGCTGTGTCTGGATCTGTTTCTGCTGAGCGCTTGGGCTCACTGGCTCAAGACACATGCTCTGTACAACACACCGACTTCCTATGATGTGCAACATGATGAAAATCCACACGTTGCAAACCTAACTTTGCCCTCAGAGATATACCTTATAGTGTCTAAAGACATTCATACCTGGAAGAAAGGCTGCCAGAATAACGACAACAGCCCCAGTGTAAGGACAATGCAAAAGGAGAACAGTCATTCTGTGCAAGTGCCACAGGACTAACTACAGCCTTCATCCATCCCTCTGCACAGTTACACCTACAAATCACTCCCAGGCTGCGGATAATTCAGCATGCAGAACTACTTGTCACACTGCTGTCACTGTCAGCAAGAAATCAACCAGACTACAGTCAGGGATAGAAAAGAAACATCCTATCAGGATAGGGAACAGGGCAAAACTGCACTAGGAATGGAGCCAAGGTCATTCTGTCCACCAGCAAATGAGGTTCCTCACACTCAGCGAGGTGAAGAATTTGCCTTCCAATCTCTACCCAGCCCTCCCTGACGCTCCTTTTCTGCTCTGGAGTTCTGTGAAATGGGGAGATACTGTGGTAGCTCTCAGATTCAGAAGCACCATTTGATCAGAAAATAAAGCAGCAAGTGTTGCGTAGCTCGTCTTCATCTCATGCTGCTCAGGGTCATGTGGGAACATGCAGGACACAGCTGAGTTTAAGTGAGGTGCCAGAAAAAGAGGAAAAAACCACTCCTCAGGCAGGAGCAGAGCCTTGGGTTGTACTTCATGCCAAGAGGAAACTAATCCGAGCAGGAAATACGATTCATGCCCCAGAGCAGGACGCATGCTGACCTGAACACACGGCACTGCAAAGAGACAGGAATAGTCATAATGGGTTTAATTTCTTGGCAAATTACCAAGCTAAAGCCTCCAGGCACATTGCAAACCCAACTGAGAAAGGAGGAAACAGGAAAGCAAGAAATACCAGCCACACAGCTTTCAGTGCTGTCAAAGAATAAGCCAACGGGAGGATTTACTCTCCAAGGAAAAGGGTGCACTGGCAGAACACCAGAGGCACTGTCTGCCCCAGCCGATGCCAGGGAGCCTGCTCAGGGCAACCCGAGGGTACCTGGGTGGGCTGCTCCCCAGCACATGGCAGCATGAAGAGCAAAGCACAGCAGATGGGCAGTCCTTGCATAGTGACAACAGCTGTCTGGCTGCTGTCTTCAAGTCAGGGTTAGGTCACTCTCTGGGCCAGCAAAGAGCAGATACCACTGAAGGGACCTTTCGAGCAAACACAGATGTGATGCCAGCACAGTGTATGGGCTGCTACAGACAAGAGTGGAGGCAGGAATCAGCTGTGCTCTCCTACAAGCCCAGCCTTATTTCATGCATAGGAACTACAGAAGGGAGAAACCTTAATCAGCAGCTTCTATGCACCTAGTGGCACTCTGCATGCACACAGCATATTCATTTCTGGATGTCCATGGTGACACCAGGGTGCCAGCACAAGCCAAGGGTAGACAAAGAGAGAGCAGTAAAGCCTGGATAGCCATGACCCTGCTCAAAGCAGCAGGTCACATCAGACAGCCTGAGCAGGGATGAACTGTTCTGCCAGCACCCGACAAAACCCGCTCCAGCACTCCAGCCAGGCCCCGCATGGCCAACAGCACCCATCAGCAGCTCCTCACCCTCAAAGGGCCACGGAAGCAGAAGAATTATTTGTGAGGTTTTTAGGGAGGAGTAGAGGGCTGGTAGGCTGCAAAATTAAGAAGTGAAGCACGGGGCATATTAAGGATGGGTCAGTTATATTGACGGAGGTCAGCTGCAGTTACAGGCCGAGGGAATGGCACAGACCCGGGCACAGCATGTGACAGCTAGCAAGGTGAGCACCTGAGCCCGCAGCACGGCGGCGTGGACAAAGTCCAACTGCACAGTTCTGCTTGGAGAGAACCTCCCAGGGCTCCACTCACAGGCTTTGCTATGCTGGGCACCCAGGAGACGGGTGAGCTGATTCCCACTTCACCCTCAGCCTGGGTTGAGGAGGAAGTGCTACACGCAGATAAAATAGATTATTAATAGAGAAGAGCCAGAAAGACAGGTCACGTGCAAGTGAGACATGTGCTCCTGCACCCTATTTGCATTGAGCGTGCATTTGAATATTGCTGTGCTCTGTATGTGCCTGTTTCTACCCTGTTCTGCACATTCTTTGGAAGCACAGCAACACCTGGGAAGTCAGACCCGACCGTCCAGCGATGCTCACAGCTCTTTGAACGGAACAAGGGAATTGTGAGATCCCTGTGGGAAAGGATGGAAACAACAGCATTTGATGCTGAACAACAGCCTCCTTCTAAAAGTTTCAACCATACGATGCACAAAGCAGAAACGATTTTAAGAAAACAAACAAAGCATAAGGAGAATCACAGATGCACAGCGGAGACACATTCTTTGAATTTCTGAATAAAGAACCACCTGCAACAGCTTGGATTTGTTCGTCCGAACATTATCTCATTCTATTTCTAGACATGCTGACTGCTGGTTTCAGAGCTCCCCATGAAAAGGACGAGGTCCCAGTTTCAGAGCAGATGCAAGCATCTCTGGGGCTTCAGAAGAGCCAGCACTTCCCAAGCCAGCAGGCTCAACCCTGTGCAGAGCTTAGGTCAAGCAGCAGCTTTAAAGGGACATAAGGAGTGCATGAAAACCCTGTGTGCAGATACACAGACAGGGATCAGTCTGACTCAAGGCAAGAGATGACTGCGGCAGGTTGGTTTTGTGCTATTTATAATGTAACCCATGTCAAAACCCCATCTTTGTGTATCCCAGAAGGACTCCTCACTCTTCTCGGGAGGACCTGATCCTTAACAGCTCTCAGACCCAATGTGGCATTTCTCTCATCTGGCAGGATGACGCCAAGAAGAACCTAATATCACACCTTGAGCACAGGGGAGGTTCCTCAGGGCTGGGAACCCACCGAGCAGGATGCCGGAGCGGGGCTGGCCTGGGGCAAAGCGACATCTCACCCTGGCGCCAGCAGCTCCCCGAGCAGTCTGCGTGCTCCACAGGCTATTTGAAGTGCAGCATGATAACCAATCTCAGCAGCTGATAACCATAGGTACATACACCTACCTCCACATCAGGGTGAGGAGAGCAAACAACCTGCCGTCCCCACGCTTCTCCAACACCACAACCAGTGGCTGGCTCTCTGCAGGATGGGGCACAGCCCTTGGTGAGCACAGGCCCCCAGCAGAGCTCCTGCCACGCACACAGTGGGAGCTCTGGGCTCATCGCCCCAAGGAGCAGCCCTTGCTCCTCCAAAACCAATGCACCTGCTTGCAGCCCCCTCAACATGCTGGAACGGAACTCACCTGAGAAATAAAGCAACAGCCACCACCACACACAGAGGGGAAAATCTTAGAGTCATAGGACGGCTTGGGTTGGAGAGGACCTTAAGGATCATCTGCTTCCAACCCCTGTGCCCCAGTGCCTGGCTCTTGGTGTGTCCCAGGATGGGGCACCCACAGCTCTCTGGGCAGCTGTGCCAGGGCCTCAATGCCTCTGAGTAACAAATTTCTTCCTAAAATCTAACCGAAATCTCCCCTCTTTCAGTTTATAGCCATTCCCCCTTCTCCTATCACTATCAAGCCCTGTAAAGTCAGTCCCTCTCTCACTTACAAGCTCCCCTCAAGTACTGGAAGCCCACAATGAGGTCTTCCTGGAGCTTTCTTTTCTCCAGGCTGAACAAGCCCAGCTCCCTCTGCCTGCCTCCACAGGAGAGGAGCTCCAGCCCTTCAATCTGCCCACGCTTGTGTCCTGATGTCTCCAGGAGGACCCAGCCTGGCCCAGCAGGAGCGCAGCGCTGCTCTGCTGAGCACAGAGGATGGTTCATATTGCTCCTCAGACAGCACAAAGCTCAGCAGCTCGCAGCAACTCCCGGCTCCGAGCGGAGGGCTTTCACCAGCCCTCACGCTGCACTTGACGCAGGTTTCTGTCCACTGCAAAGTAAAGCTTGGCTCTCCCGGACCCTCAGCATGCCCTCTGACAGACCGGGCCCATCTGTCAGACCCATCCCAGCCCCGTCCTGCTCCGTGTCCCCGGGCTTCATCCTGCCCAAAGTGCCCCACGCAGACCGTGTCCCGGAGCACCAGCGGGGCTCCAGAGCTCCTCATCTCAGTGCCCCCAATAAACTTTGCCCTCTCCCCACGCCAAGATGCGGCCGCAGAGCGACGCGAGGCTCCATCACCAGCGGTCTCGGGGCCGGAGGCAGCACGGCGGGGACTCACACCGGGACAGCCATTGGTGACCCCGCCTGCCCCTCACCGCTCCACAGCTCCGGCCGCTCGGTGCTCTCGGACGGACCGCACCGGCCGCCCCCCCACGCCAAGCCCGCACTTACCGGCCCCGGTGCGGTTGCCGCGCCCCGCGGGCAGCGCCAGGAGCTGCAGCAGCGGCAGCAGCAGGCGCAGCGCCGGGCCGGCTCCCCGCGCCATGGCCGCCCGCGCTATCCCGGCATCGCCGCCCGCCGCCCGCCCCGCAGCGCCATCGCCGCCGCCGCCGCCGCCGCCCGCTTCCGCCGCCGCCGCCCCGCCCCGCTCCGCCCCCGGGAGAGCCGGCAGCCGCCGTCGGCCGGGGGCTGAGCCGGTGATCGGGAGGTACCGGCCGTGAGGGTGGCCTGAGGGAGCCCGGTGGGGACCCTGGGACGGACCGCCCGCTCCTGGCGGGGCCTGGGGGAGCGCGGGGGCGAACCTGAGCGGGGGACGGCCCTCATCGTGGGGACGGCCCTCGGGATGAGCCCGGGGACCCTTCTGGTCCTGGGGGAGTCCTGGAGTCCTGACAGCACCCCAGGACCCGTGGATAACCCGGGGGAACCCACAGACACAGAGTTCGCAGGATCCTGGGAGGTCCCCCCGGCACCCCGGGAGCTCCTGAGACCCCAGGAGAGTGACACGGGACGGGCTCACACCCCCGGGAGCACCCAGGAGTGCCCTGGGCCTCTCCCAGAGTCCTCGGGGCATGGCAGGGCATGAAGGCTGCCGTGGGTCTCTGGTGCGGGCGCACGCAGGCCCTGCGCTGCCTCACCTCCCGCTGCCCTCCCTGTGCTGCCCGGCTCCTCTGCCCGACCCCGGAGACAGCAAAGCTGGGCAAACAAAGGGCTCAAAGCTCGCCAACATCCTTATCTTTGGGTGCTGGGATGTGGCAAACCCCCGCACCCTGCGGCGATGCTACCTCTGCACCTGCTGAGCCCCTGCAGTAACACCAGGATGTGCACATCACTCCACATTAGCTCTTGCCCCAGCTGCTGTGTACACAGCAAACGGGTTATGCACCTCTTCCAGTAACTTTCCGTGTGTACTAAGGCTGAAAAAATCCCCTTTCCCCACCGACCCAATCACACCTCAGAGCCTGCGTGCTCCTGAGGTCAGGGGCATCTTTGTCAGCCTATCTGGCACAGAGGTATTGTTGTTCTACTGTCACAAGTAGGGTTGGCCTTTAAAGTGAGGATATGATCTCTTTTGTTCTGCCTGGAAGAGAACGTCAAGAATTTCCAAGAATGTTTTTTGTTTAACGAACCAACAGAAATTCTTTATCTTCCTTGTGTACCCTTAAAACTCCAAATCTCATGTGTGGGCCACATCTGAAATTCGCTAATCTGTGTGGGTAAGAGTCTGCTGGGGGTTTCTCCGGAGTTCGTGATGATTTTTGCCATGTTTTTCCCAGGCAGATAACCCAGCAGCAGTGATATCTGTCTTCTTGTGTGGTGTCAACAAAAATCCCAGTGTTTGGAAAGCCCCTGGTGAGCTTCTGTCTGCACTGAAATGTAAGGGATGATAGCTACACCAAGGCCAGAGTTTCCATACCCTACAGGGTTTCAAACAGGCCTGGGGAGAAATTTGAACCGTGTACTGAAAACATCCCCATCTCAAGGTATGATTTGGAAAAATAAGTGATGGTGACCTGTCCAAATTCAGTCCATGGAGCTTTAGCAGTGCTGACCCATGAATTTTGATAAATACCCTTCTACTATTAAAAAAGGCACTCAGCTCCTCAACTGTTGAAGGAGGCATAAAATCTTCCTGACGAAGCAGCTGCACATTTTGTTGCCCTGCTTTCCATAAATCCATCACTGGGCTCCTCCCGGCCGTCAGCAGAGGTTCTCCGTGAGAGCACAGAGCTGGCACAGCCTGCTCCTCTAGCTCTGTTTGTCTGGTTCTGGTACAAGGAGTCAAAAAGCAGAGCTGGGTGGGAAACCCTGTGTTCTATCCACCTCCAGCTACAGCCTGGCTGTGTTGTGTCTGCCTTGCAGCTCATTGCCTAACTGAAATCACAATGGTAGGCGATCTGGAAAGGAAGATTACAGTGAAGAACTGCATCTCAGGAACATGGATCAAAAATCTTCTGAGAGAAGTATGCTGCAACACAAGATGGAAATATCGGATGTTGTTCCTTCATTGCCGGAGAGGGGTGAAAGGCTTTCCGTTGTAGCCTATGGGTTAATGTGATCCAGCAGTGTCTCAGGTCTTTTCCCATGCATCAAATTCATTGCAGGCTCGCCTTTCTTGCTCTGCCCTGGGAGCCCCACCTGTGGCTGGCACCGGCTGTGCAGTTCTGCCCTCTATCTATGGACACAGTGCACACAGAGGGAGTCCTGAGATCAGCGGAGTGCCCTGAGAGCAAGTGAGATGGGCATGGGCATGGGGCAGCTGCGGCATGACGAGGGTCTGGGAAGATGGGTTTGTCAGGAGAGGGCACAGAAAGGGCCAGCTTCACACAATCACAAGGGGAACGTGGATCTGGTGCTCACTGGATTCTGCAGTACTGGAATTAGAGGCCATCGATGAGTCTAGCAGGTTGGTCTAAAACAGATAAAAGGGACTTGATGTGAGGTAGGGAGGGAGAATGAACTTCTGGAACCTGCTGCCACAGGAGGCTGCAGAAACAAATGGGGTCAGCAGGTTTATAAAGGGACGAGCAAATTCATGAACAACAGGTCAATAAACAGATGCTGAAGGCAACATGCAGGAACTTACTCTCTGAAATCATTTACTCCTGCTGCAGATGTTGGAGGAGCACAACCTAAAACGACGAGGCTCGTGTGCTCTCCCTAATGCCGTCTCCTCTTGCTGAGCACAACACTGGGTGAGATGAACCAACCACCTGGTCCAGCAGATCATTTCTTGTGTTCTCTATGTCATCATCCCTAAGCACATTCAGATCATCTCAGGTGGCTGGCGTGTGGTGGGAAGACAAGTGACTGGCAGGAAGAAATGTTTGCAGTTCCATTTCATATTGAGAATGGGATCAATCCTTAGTGGACAACATCCAGTAGGCCTGACAGAAAAGTGCTGTTTCTTCACTGAAAAGGGTTCCTAGTGGTACAGCCGCAGTGGAAATCTGGCTGGATCTAACTAGCAAAACAGACGTGGTCAGCCACACAAAGAAAATGGGAAAACAGTGCGAGGGAGCTGTGCTAAGTTCCTGCTGTTTGGTTGACGAGTGGCTCCTATGCAGCAGTGACAGCCCTGAGAAGGAATTTGTGGCCAATGTCAAACTACCGCAGGTCTGCTCCACCTCCTCTCAGCTGTAAAACCCAAGGCCTGGGTTCTGCCATGGGTATCTCCAGCAGCAGGGGGCTCAGCATGCTTTGTGCCTTCTTGGTCAAAGGGAACTCACAGAATGGGACTTGGATTACTCACAGGTCATCACGGAGGGGGATGAGCAAAAAGTTTTTCTAAGACATTGTTAGTGACATTAAATTTTTTGCAATGGCAGTGAAGCACAGACAATGTTTTAAGTTCTGATAATGCTTGTTTTTATCAGCCCTGTTCTCTCTAGGGACCTGTATGACTGATGCTTGATGTGGTTGCTCCACTGGGTGCAGTCTCTGCTTTTAGGAAATGAAGGAGAGAAAATACTTTCAGTCCTCCATCAAAACTGACATTATGGTGAAGGAATACTGAGCACACAGGGACATGATCAAAAGACCAAGACAAAAATTCACAAGGGTCTTGAAGCCTAAAAAGAAAATATCCCCCAAGGAAGGTGTTGACGCAGCAGGGACAGGAAAAGTACTCACAGAAGAGAGAACATAGAGTCAGCCTTCACTAAAATGTCATTTTTGATAAAGGACCTAACACTTAAGGAAGGTAGATAGATCCTGGAAAGAGTGGATTAAAGCATAGTTCAGTCATTTCAGTGCTTCCAGACTGTTTGCCTGAAAAAATTCCCCTTGACCTCAGCAACTGATTGAAGCCATTTCACTCCATCAGAATCTTTGAGAAATGGTGGAGGGTGATGGGGTGGCAGAAGTAAGACAATAGGATCTATTATTACTAGTGGGGTAAAAAGAGGAAACCAGGGAACTATAAGCCAGTCAACTTCAATTCTCAACAAACAGTGGGACATTTAATAGAAGTAAGAGATGAGTAATAACCATTGCTATTGCCAAGAATGAATCATTTCAGATGAGTCTGTTTTCCTTCTGTGACAGATTCCAGTTCTTGGTTCAGCATCATTATTCTCTGTTCCTTCATCAATAACTTATGTGTTGTAATAGAGAATACACTTCTTAAAATCTCGGATGCGTCTGAGCTGGAAGGGCTGCAAGCACCGGGTTAAAAATAGTTTCAATATATCAGAGAGAGCAGTTTGGTATGGAAAGGCTGACACTGAGGAAAGAATAACTGGCCTAACCTAAGGCAAACAAGATGCTTGGACAGGATTTTCTCAGCCAAAGACCCATAGGTTGCACTAATCATGCGCTTCGCTATTGGCCTATTGGATGCCAATATCAGATGTAAATATAGAAGAAAATTTGGTAAGCATGTGATGTTCTGCCTCATCTCCCCAGCAAGAGGATCTCTCAACTGGGATTTTACAATCGGCTTTCGGGAAGAAAATTCTGTATTTTCCCACTGCTTCTTTGCTAAATGAGGAAGTATGTTTTGAATGGGAAATTCTTGGTAAACTCCTCTAGGATGCTTGCCTTCTTCCAGAACTACGTATCACCGTGCCCCTTTCCAGGAAGCACTCTCCAGGGCCAGCTGCATCCTGGGCTGCACCGGGGCAGGGGTGGCAGCAGAGCAGGGAGGGGACTGTCCCCCTCTGCTCTTCCCTCGTGAGCCCCCACCTGTGGTGCTGCATCCAGGCCTGGGGCCCCCAGCACAGGAATGATGGGAGCTGTTGGAGCAGGGCCAGAGGAGGACCACAAGGATGTTCAATGGGCTGGAGCACCTCTGCCATAAAGAAAGGACAGCCTGGAGAAGGGTCCAGGGAGACCTCATTGCTGCCTTCCAATACATAAAGGGAGACAATAAACAGAAGAGAGATCAACTTTTTAGGCAGGTAGATGGTGATAGGACAAGAGGGAATGGTTTTAATCTATCAGAGGGGAGATTTAGGTGAGATGTGAGGAGGAAATCCTTCACTCAGAGGGCGGTGAAGTGCTGGCATGGCTGCCCAGAGCCAAGGGTGCCTCGTCCCTGGATGTGCCTGAGGCCGTGGAGGGGCCCTGGCAGCCTGAGCTGGGGGGCAGCCAGCCCATGGCAGGGGTGGGGCTGAGGGGCTGTTAGGTCCCTTCCAACCCAACCATTCTGTGATTCTGTGATTCTGTGATTCTGTGATTTCTATAACTGTAGAAAGAGGGCAAGAGACTTGAGCAGGGTTCCTGTACCCACACCATGCCTGGCCCTGCCTAGCTGGCAGTGCAGATCCTGTTGGCAGTGGGTCTGGCCCCTCGGGCAGCACAGGGTTCTGTGCACCCCTCCAAACCAGCACCAGCACCCCAGTGTGCTCCGGAGCTTGGGGCCTGATGGAAGCCTGTTCTGGGAAAGGCTGGGAGCTCCAACTCAAAGCTGAGCTGTCTGGCTGGTTCTGATAAAGGCACCACGGCTTGAGGCCTCCATCTTGTGGCAGCAGGGACAAGTAGCTGGGACAAAACACCCAGCTGTTTGCAGCTCTGCATTTTTTAGCCAAGCAGAGCCAAGACACTGCTCACTGCCTCCTCTGAAACACTGTCGCTGCTGAGTCCTACCTGAGGTCACAGCAAGGTGTGAGAGCAACTGGAGGCAGAAGCCTGGCAGAGGCAGCAGAGACAACAGCCAAACCTGGTGCATGTCGTCCCCCTGCATTGCTCCTGGCACTTTTCTTTTCATGCACACACACATATATGCTCCATATATGCTTCCCATTGCTTGCACGCACACGGCCCGTCCAGGCTGGAGGACATCCATTCCTTTACATGCAGCTTCACCCCACTTGGGCAAGCACTGCCTTTGCCACACTCAGGACTATAAGGATCCCCTGCAGCAGGGTTTGGAACAGCCCAGATCTATGCAGGATTTAGCACTGGCTCTTACCAGTGCTTTGCACACTAGTTCCCAGTGCCATGCACGCCCTGCCTGCACCATGCCCCTGCTTCCCCTGTGCTCCCCAAGAACAGATGCTCTCTGCTGAGGGAGCGATGCCCACAGATGTGTCTGGATGGTGTGAGGTGGAAGGGGATACTGACGCATGGCCTGGTGGAGTTGTGGTGCCTGAGGCTGGTGCTTTGCGGCAGGAACCTTTGAGGGCTGGAAGTTCTCCAGAGTCATCTGTGGGCAGTGGTCACTGATGGTCACTGGGGACTGTGGGACTGGGGCGAGTGTCCATCCTTCCATCTGGACCCACTTGTATGGTATGTGTGGCAGGAATGAGGGGACCCGTGGCAGCCTTGGGCGGGCTCCATGCTGTGTTTTGCTGTGCCGGCCACCCGGGGCTTTCTCGAACCTCCATCTCTACATTAAGAGCCCTGGCAGGGACAGGCTGCAGTTACTCAGCACCTGGCAGGTTTTAGCCCCCCGAGGCTATCTGCTGCCCACGTCCCTCACCACACCCGCGGGCTGGAGAAGAGCCCGTGCAGCTCTTTATCAGCCACCTGCAGCCCCCGCCGACCATGGCCATCCCCAGCCCCGCTGCTGGCTGCGATAAGAGCCGGGGGCCACACACAGCACCCAGCACCGCTTCACCGCCTGTGCTCACCCCCCTGCCTCGATGAGGTTCACAGCCCAAAGAGTAGAAATTGAGCTCCAGGCACTGAGGGCTCCTGTTGGAGTGCCGTGGTCTTCCTGCCCACTCAGTGTGCCCTGGGACCCCCATGAGTGTCATGTAGCAAGGCGTTATGAGATGGAAGCAGAGAAGTCCTATGAGTGCCACAGAAAGCTGCCCCGGTGCAGAGGGTCCTCAGCATGTCCTCTCTGTGCCACCACACAGATGGTGGCACATGTCAGGAACTGTTCCCCACCGTCTCCCACAAGCACTTCCAGAATGAGATCTGTTTCCCTGCAGTTTGCGCTTCATGGGGTAAGGGGGGCACAGGATCCCAGCGTGGGCATGGGGCTCTGGTGGGAAGCTCAGGATGGGCCAGGGCTGGGGCTGTGGGGAGCCCTCAGCGACCACTCTCCATAAGGCTTCCCCATCCACCAGCACCTGTAAGAGATCTACTCTTGCAGGTAGTATCCTCACAGAGAGCAGAGACATGTCTGTCTCCTGGGCAGCACCACCCAAACACCACCATCTGAGCCCATATCCTCCACACACCCACCTGGCCCGGGGACCCCCCGTTCAGCTGCACGGAGCCCCAGGGCAGATCCCTCCCACTCCTTCCCCATAGGCAGCAACCAGAGAAGGACACCAGAGCTGGAGCACAAATGCAACAGATTTTATTTCATCTCATTTGGCTGCTCACTGTTGGAGGGCTGGCGATGGGTTGGCCCCAGCTGTAGCCGCCGTGCCATCTAACGGTACTTGGCGGTCAGCACGGTGCCCACGGCACACAAGAACTTGTCCAGGGAAGCATGGACCTCCGGGGTCAGGGCAGCGGGGTGGTGGATGGCCACCACCACCAGGAAGCATTGGCCCAGGAGCTGCAAGACAAAAGGAGAGGGTGAGCGAGAGGGTGAGGCGAGGGGTGGCCGCGTGGCCCAGAGCAGGACTGGGATGGGGACAGAGTGGGTCACCCCTTCCCACACACTCACTTTGAAGTTGACAGGGTCCACGCGGAGCTTGTGGGCATGGAGGTCGCTGAGCTTGGAGAGGGTGCCCGCGATGTCATCAATGTGGTTGGCAGCCTCGACCAGGGCAGCCGCTACCTTCTTGCCGTGAGCCTTGATCTGAGCAGAGCCATGTGACAGGTCGAAGTGGGGGAAGTAGGTCTTGGTCTGGGGGTAGGTGGTGAACATCCTGCGGAGCACAGTGAGTCAGGACCAGCACGGCAGGCGGGGAGGGGGACGGGTAACACAGGGAGGGATAGGACATGGACAGCTGAGGACAGGAAGAGGATCAGGGACAGACAGGAGAGGGGCAGCCGGAGGATGGGCAAATACACCTACCTGTCCAGGGCCTCGGCGCCATACTCATCAGCATGGCCTGTGATTTTGGAGAAGACTCCCTTGACGTTGGTCTTGTCAGCAGCGGACAGCACCATGGTTGCACCTCCGCGATGGCAGCCCCCAGCACGGGTGCCCCCACCGTCTGCTGTCAGCCTTATATGCTGTGCTGGCCACTGCCCGCCCCCCAGCCCGCCCCATAGATGCTGGACCCCAGCCAGGCAGGGCTGCCGCCCTGCCCCACCCACAACACTGCACTGGCTGGGGGGGTTGGACCCTGGCACAAGCTAGAGCTAGTGTTAGGTTTAGGATTGGGCTTGGGGTTGGTGTTAGGGTTGGGGTACTGTTATGCTGGCATGAGCTGGCTATAGGATTAGGATTAGGGTTAGTGTCTGCACTGGCATGAGTTGAGGTTAGGGTCTGCCTTGGTGCAGGTGGAGCAGTTGGCCCCCAGCCCCCTGGGGTTCAGCCCCAGCCCCAGCCCCAGTTGGCATGGGGTTAGGGCTGAAGTACCAACAGGGGTCCCTCAGGAGACCAGCTGGGTTGTGTTCTGCCTGGGAGGAGCAGGCAGAGTGGAGGGGACAGCAATATGGGGGCTGTAGGTTCAGGAGGACTGTGGGAGTCTGTGCCCCAGGGAGCTGTGGGCACCTCTCCAGTACACATGAGAACCCCATGCACACATGCAAACTGCCCTAGTACTCGCACTGTCCCTACACACACCACTACACAATGTAGCCCCTACACACCACCACTCATTCTCACTGCACCTTCTGCTCTCATTCCTTCTGCACACCTCACACCAGTGCACCCCAATGCATCTTCACGTCCTGCTCCCTGACCCACAGCTGCACCTCTTTGCAAACAGGCCCCAGAGCTTCCCCCGCCCCAGCCCTTGCTGCTGTGGGGGCATGGGGTGACCCTGACTGCTGGAAATGGGGCACACAGCAGAGCAACAGGGTCAGTGCCAGATACTGATGCAGTCATTGTCCTGCAGCCACAGGAGCTCACAGCAGGGGAAGGGGGGAATATACGGCCATAGCGACCCCCGGTGAGCTATGCATGCCCTGAATGATGAAGGTGAGGAGGAATATGAAGAGGATGAGGAAGATAAGGAGGGCTGGAAACGTATAAGGGACTCCTGTGGGTCCACTAGTTTTGAGAGCTGGTGCGGGGAGGCGGGGGTGGGGGGGCAGTTTACACCCATGTTTCCTCCATTTCCAGTGGTTCTTATCATTCATGTTTGGGGGAGATTAGCTTGACCTGGCACCATATCAGAGCACAGGAGGAGGGGAAGAGTGGAGGAGGGGAGCTGCTCTTCTGGGAAGAAGATGCTGGGGAGACTGTGTGTTTGCTGCCCGTGCACACGTCAATGGGGCAAACTGCAAAGGCAGAAGAGCTCCCCCAGCTGAAGGCAAAGGAACAACTGAATGTAAATGAACATGGACATGCTGAGGTGTAGGCAGTGCTTCAGAGTATGGAGGAAAAGCACTGTGTGTTTGGGAGTGTGCTCACAGGAGCAGGGCACGGCATGAGGATTCCCTACAGCAGGTGCTGATTTCCTGGTGCAGCTTCCCTCATCCCTCACAAACCCTGACTTCCTCCTCTGATCACAGTGCAGAGTAAACCCAGGGCTAGTTTACTATCTTATAACCCACCTTCTCCCTCAAATCTAAAGCCAATGAAGTGAAAGCAGCAGCCTTGTGTTGGATTACAGCTCCGTCTGGGCCCGTTTCCACCCTCTCCAGATGCCATGGAAGAAGCAGGCACCGAGGGCAGGAGTGGAAGGGCCCTTCCCTGGCAATTGCTAGAGTTGTGGCTCAGGGGCTTGGGGCTATGAATGGTGTTTGTACTTCATGGTTCACAGTGGATTTTTTTCACTCTGTGAACTTGGCATGTTGCCCACGGAATTCATGCAGGCATTTAGCTCCCACAGCATCCCCCGTCAAGTCCTAAACAGCTGTGGTGATAAAGCCAGGTGAGGCTAATCCTTCCCCCATGGAAGATCGTTCAGGGTGTTCCAAGAAACACATTTGGCTTCACCCAGCCCAAGCAGGTTTGCAGGCATGGGAAGGCACAGGCTGAGCTCTGTCCTTGGACTCCTGCTACCAGCTTCAGGATCACATTTAACCAGCCAGGCCCCATGCCAGACCTGCTGGCAGATTCCTTCCTCCCTCCCTCCCAAGGGTGCAGGGAAGCATTGGGTGTGCCCCAGCCCACCCCGGACCCCTGTGCCCTGTCCCCAGCCCCAGCACACACAGACACAGTGCTGCAGCAATGGTGTCTTTATTGAAGACTTGAAGTTGTAGGTGGTGGCTCATCTGTACTTCTCAGCCAGCACAGCAGACACAGCGGACAGGAACTTGTCGAAGGCAGCATGCATCTCAGGGGTGTATTCTTTGCCCATGTGTGCGGCCAGCACCACCTGGATGCACTGCGACAACAACTGCAAGGCAAACAGGGGCTCAGTACCCTCATTCTGGATGGAGGGCTCTCAGGCTCACCCTGTCCCCTGTCATGGCCCTGTTACCACCCCGGCCTCCAGCTCCTGACCCCCAGGATCCCAACTCCCAGGAACCCAGCACACCCCGACCTCAAGACCGCAGGACTTCAGGACCCCCTGACTGCAGGACCCCTTTACCCCAGGACCCCCTGACCCCAAGACCCCCAGGATCCCAAGAACCCTGACCCCAAGACCCCAGGGCCCCTGACCTCAGGACCCACAGGAGCCCCAGGACCTCAGGACCCTATAACCTCAGGACCTTCTGACCCCAGGACCCCTGGATCCTGGCCTCTGCTTGCCTTGAAGTTGACGGGGTCGACACGCAGGTTGTAGGCATGCAGGTTGCTGAGCTCAGACAGGGCCTGGCTGAGGTTGTCCAAGTTCTTCACGGCATTGCCCAGGGCATTCAACACCTTCTTGCCGTGGCCACGGATCTGGTCAGAGCCAGGTGAGAGGTCGAAGTGGGGGAAGTAGGTCTTGGTCTGGGGATAGGCGGTGAACATCCTGCCGGAATGAGGCTGGTCAGCTCCGCTGCCCCACAGTTCCCCCTTGCCCAGCCCGCACACCCCAGCACTCTGGGACCTGGCCCACAGCCTTTGGCTCCCACTCCCCAGTTCCCACCCCATCAGGTGCCCCTGGGCCTGGCTCGCACCTAATCAGAGCCTCAGCTCCGAAGTCCTCCTGATGGGAAGAGGCCTTCTCCCAGCCCTGCTGGATGAGCTTCTTGTCCTCGGCAGTCAGCATGATGGCGGCTGGTGGGGCGGGCTGGTGGCTGGTGGCAGTGTGTGGTGGAGGAGCCTGCGGGGCCGACCTCTTATAGCTCCCTGCACGCCCGCCCTGGCCTTATCTTATCCACACGGAGGGGCCACGGCTGCGCAGTGCTGGGAGCAGGGAGCGGCTGTGCCTTGGGGGGCCCTGGCATCCATAGAGGGGGCCCTGAGGGGGCACTGCTGCCCTGCCCTGCCCTGTCCTACCCTGCCCTGCCAGCTGGGTTGGCCTGCACGGGTGGCCTCACACTGCAGGCAGAGGGGATACCAGCCAGCCCCTCGCCAGGCTGGGGGAAGGCACCCATCAAGGCTGCACCCTGCAGTTGGCAGCCACCATCCTGTGGATGCTGCAGGCTGGCTGCAGCCTCGGCCTTGCGCTGCTACTTGGTGCTCCTATCGGGATGCACCATCTTCCCTCGCCAAGAGCCTGCATGGCTCCTTGCCCTGCACATGTCCCAGGCCCTGCTGTCCACCAGCCTCTGCCACATTCAGACCTTTCCAAACAAAGAGCCCCTGGGCCTCCTCCCCTCCCCGTGCCACCTTTGCCCTCTGTGTGCTCCCATCATCTGTCTCCAGCAGCCCAGAGAAACATGGGTGAGGAAGAACCTCCTTTTTTTGGCATCTGATCTTTCCAAAGTCCATGCTTTCTTGCTCATCATGCCTGGACTTGCTGCCTTGTTTCCATCCCAGTATGTGCTCCTGCTGCTATCCATAAGTGATAGGACATCCCATAGGGCATGCAGTGGTTGGGGTCTGTGATATCCTTCATTTAGCCTCTGCATGAAATCACTGATACAAATTTGGGCTTAGGGATGTACCCCATGCTGACCTACACTGTAAATTTAATGATTTAAACATTCAGGTTACCCAGAGACCCACAAAGAATGTTTTAAAAACTTACTGCTCACAGAAGATGCTGTGGTCAACCTCAGCAGATTTGGAGCAGTTCAGTGGTTTAGAACTTCTGCATCTTATCTCTCCCCTTTGCCCAAATACAGTGCTTACATTTTGTGAACAAGATGAGCACTGCAGCTTGTAGTGCCAATTCATGCTTGTTTGCTTCCATCTTTGCACCCATCTTTTCATGTCCAAAGACTTCTGAGACATGCATGAGCTGTAACTCAGTAAATCTCTCACTGGAAGAGCAGGGATATGGCTCAGTAAATGAAGCCGGAATCACTCTGCCCTTAGACACAGACCCTTCCTAAGATGCACTGAATAGCAGTACAGTCATTGGCCTGCCCACAACACGTGGGTCACTTAGTTTGGGAGTACACCAACAAACAAAAGAAAGGCTTCTGAATTTCAAGCTGCTCTAACACTCCAGGTATTTGGTTGGTTGGTTTTTTTTTGTGAAGAAGTGATGTGTATCACTGTAAAGTCTTGGAAATACTTTGGAAGAGGAAGCAAGGATGTAAACAAAGCAGCTCATGTGTCTTTCATCAGCTGGGAGCTGGGGTATTGTCAGGAGGGCCTTGGCCGAGAGGCATGGAGGATCCATGCATGGCCCTCAGGGGAATGCCAAACACCGGGAATTTTGGTTCCTCAGATATCATCACTGATCTCCAGGGGACATTAGTCTTCCCAAATTTCAAAAGCATGCAAAGTTCCCAGTATAAAAATAGGAAATGTCAAGCTGAGGGGACGGTCCCTTTACCAAACAGGTGGGACTAGCAGGTGTGATAGCCCAAGGTGTTCACCTTGTCCAGACCCTTTGGAGAGGAGCACACACAGTCAATACACAGCATTGCCCACTGCACATCTTGCCATTTGGCAATGCAGCTGTTGTTCAGAACAGGGTGTGCTGGATTTTGGAGAGACTAAACAAGAAGCCTGGGTCTGTTCATTATCCTAGCAGGGTAAAAGAACTTTTCCTGATCAGCTTTACATTTGGTTGACCTAGCTTCTGAACTGTGAGCAGTAGTAGTCACAGGGCTCTAGCCTGTTCTGGGCTTCTGCTCAACAGTGTATTATTCTCATTATGTTCATGAATTTACATGGCTTAGTATTTTCCCCTCCCTATTATGTAGCGATTTCCAAACACACTGCTTAAACACTAAGGTGTAGGTGGAACATGAAAGATGAAAGCACAGAGACCATAGATCACAGTTGAATTATTTATTGTGGTCTGCAGACAGCTGAGCCCCTGCATACGGGAGTTGAGAGGACCGCATAGGAAGAATATCCCAGAACTTGGCAGCTGTTGTGTGCCATGGAGGTGCGTCCCTAGCCCTTTGTGGAAGCCATTTATCTGTACTTCTCGGTCAGAACAGAGGCAACACTGGACAGGAACTTGTCCCATGCAGCATGAACTTCTGGGGTGAAATCACTGGGATAGCGGGCAGCAATGGAGCACAGGATACAGTGGGAAAGCAGCTGAAAGGGAAAAAAAATATATGAAATACATTGTAGTCAGTAACAGATGCCAATCTAAGAGTCTGCAACATGCTCTGGAATGGAAAAAGGCGTATCTCAACCAGATAACACTACTGCCTCAGGCTGGCTGTGGAGAAGCAGCATTGCCTTATGCCCTAGCCATTGCTTGATGTCACTCCCTCTATCTAAATGCCTCTTCCTTCTTCAGGGAGGATTCAGAATTCATTGAGACTGTTCAAGAAAGGTGAGGAAGATGAGGGCATGTGAGGAAGACTCATAAATTGCAACAAAGGCAGCAAGAACCCAGGCCTAACACAAACCACAGGAGCCTCCTGAATACTTGGCTTGAGCTGGACCAGATAGTTTGCTAGAAGATCCAGTCTCAAATTAAAAATCAGATGGGGAACCAGCAGCAACATGAGGCTGTACCACGCAGTCAGGGATCAAGCTACTGTTAGTCAAAATGATCTGTAGTCTCTAGTTCTGTGACTGGTAGTTTTCATCCCTGAAAGCGTGCCCACTCACCTTGAAGTTCACTGGGTCCACCCTAAGGATGTAAGCATGCAGCTCGCTGAGTTTGGCCAAAGCGCCTCTAATGTCATCAATGTTCTTCACAGCTTCCCCAATGGCATTCAGGACCTTGGAGCCATGACTACGAAGCTGAACTGAGCCTTGGCTGAGATCAAAATGAGGGAAGTAGGTTTTCGTCTGAGGATAGCTGGAGAAAAGCCTGGAGGAGAACAAGACAATGATGTTCAGCCGTGGAAAAGGCATGCATGACCTGGCAAAACCTCAGTGGTACTCGGCGTCCCAGAAGGAACATCACAATATTTTAGATTGATTGTAAATAGCATTTAAATTACTTTGAACAACAACAGCATCTAAAAAATGTGCAGACTATTAGCCCTTTTTGCAACAGCCTGCTGAATTTGAATGATTGGTTTGCTGTGCTATACTTCCTGCAGGTTCCAGTTGTGTTAGCAGTTTGTTACGTATCAACTGGAGCAATGAAATAAGAGTTCCTAGAAAAAATTGTGGACAGCTATTCTCTTAATGTCCATTACATGGCAACATATATGATAAATCAGTTAAAGTTCATTTCCTAATAGTGGTAACCCTATTTCAGGACACCGAGTATGCATGACTTTGAATTCCTCTTCAGGGCTCCTAGCTATGAATTCTTCTGAATTACTATAATGGGAAGCAAACCTACAGAATTGTTAAGAAAGTATGTAAGATTTTGAAGTCATCTATCAGAATTTAGTAGCACAGATGCAATTCTAGAAAAAAAAAATCATGTTAAAAAACATATAGCTCATCAAGCAATTCTCATCCATCCCAGCATGACTGTATGAGTCTCACTCATGCAGCACTGACGCAAGATGCATCCTAACAGCAAAGTCAGAGGAGGCACCCTCTGGAGTGGGTGCTGTGGGTGACTTACCTCTCCAGTGATTCTGCCCCAATGGCCTCAATCTGGGTAGCCACCTTTGCCCAGATGGTGGCCACGGCGGCCTTCTCAGCTTGGGTCAGTGTCATTGCGCAGGAGAGTGCTGGCTCAGGCTCCCTTCAGTGAACACCCAGAGCAGGTTGTACTAAGTGCCCTCGCAGCCCTGGTTATAAAGAGGAAGAGGAGAGCGGGCCTTGGCGTCTGTCCACACTCATTGGTCACTCCGGAGGCCCACCCATGGAGGTGGGAGACCCTTATCTCCCCGTGAAACAAAGCCTATTTCGGTAAGGGTCAGTGCACTGGCCTCCTGGTTTGGTGGTGTTATCAGTTTCTTGCTTCTGAGCGCGTATTGGCCGTGTGGCCTGAAAATGTTGTCTGGGCACATATGAACAGAGAGATAGTGCTGGAACATTCTAGTGATGGAGGGTTAGGACATGGCATTAAGCTGAGGAGCGAGTGGATTTCAAGCATACTAAGAAGCTTGGACAACAATTAGTATTCGTCACCTTGCTTCACAGATGTGCACACCAGACTGGGTCTTTCTGGGGCATATCATACACCTCCAATACATGTGGCCATCGCATGGCATACTCAGTACTTCCTAGGTAGTGCTAGGGACAGCTGGGATACATGCAGTATGGCTCAGAGGGGGAGTGAGACCCTGATTCTGTGGAAAACAGTGGAGATTTTGGTTCTTGTTCCTGCACCGCCAGGCATTTACTGGCCTCTTGCAAAGAGTTAGGGACCAACTCCGCTATTGCTATTGCTGATTACAGCACCAGTAGTAATGGTTCATATGGATATAGGGAGAGAGAGCTTATGAAATCAAGTACAGTACTAAAAAGAAGCATGTTTATGGGAGAAAGCCCAGTCAGATGTGCGCAGTTCTCACCGTCCACAGATCTCAAAGAGCCAAGCGCTCCCTGAGACAGTAACATTGATATTTCCCAGCAGTTTGTTTCCTTAATCTGCATTTTCCTCTGATGCAGATCTGAGCTGCATCACTAAATGCCTCATACTGCATCTCTTTGATTTGTAGCTGTGTGATTCTTACAGCCCATTATCCCTCGTGCTGTGAAATGGCCCTCAGCACCTCAGACATTGCTGGTGCGCACTGTGCTACATACTGGTCGTGCACATAAAGCCTGGTCCTGTGCTAGAAGGTTTGTAGCTTCAGGGCATGGACACACGTGATGGGTGAAGGACCAAACGAGTAAAGGAAAGACCAGCACAGGTCTGTAATCACAGCTAAGTGGGCAAAGTGTCAAGGAAATACCCAACTGGAGATGGTTGCTTCCAGTGCTCAGGGAATATTCTGCCAGCATGAAGCAGAGGTAAGTCCCTCTGCCATGCTGTTAAACCTCAGAGGCAGTGCACAGCAAGCTGGTGGCACGGGCAGGTGTCAGGTCGTGTTCTCTGCCCAATAGCCCTGCATGCTCGTGCTGAGCAGGTTGATATGTATTAGCCACATTCCTTATCAAGATATGTTTGCGTTTCACAGTGCTGCAGGCAACGCACTCCAGATGTGGCTGCCCTGCTAACGGAACAGGCACTAAGCACTTAACACAGGAGAATGCTGTATTCAGTTTACATAGCTTAAACGGATGGAGGTACTGAGAGAAGCTGTATTCATCATCTCTAACTACATACATTTTAAAAACACGTGCAGTTTTCCAATAGGAATATACTTTGAAAATAATGCTGCTGTTGTTTGTCTCCTGAAAGCGCTACCTCTCACATCGCCCACTGCATGGCTGTGCTCCAAGCTCTGTTGACAGTGCTTGAGGGAAGTCCCTGTGACTCAGATATAGCCAGGCAGATGCCAGCAATACCCCTTCCTATTTTGCTGCCAACTGTTTAACCTGAACAGCGATCCTCCACAATTGGAGGATTAAGGTCCGTGTAGGCATGAAGATCAGAGTGACGCTGGCACCGGAGGCTTGTTGGTTTGTATGTGAACTATCATTGCTGAAATCTTTATTGAATTGGATTAATTTTCCAAGAGTTGCTCCTGCACTATTACAAAATCCGGAGCAGCCCAAAGGTGACAGTGGTTTGCAAGGAGGGGCTCACCACTCGCCTAGGATCAGACTTGTGCTGGAGACAGCTTCAGGAGCTCTTCAGAAAAGAGCCTGGTGGGAGCAGTGTGATTTGCAGCCATGTGCAGCAACATGACATGGAGAGTGACAGGCTCTGTCCCTGCACAGACTTCTCAGCCAAATTCCTTACCCCACTGTTCCAGCTGTCCACAGGGTGCTGAGCCTTGGAGCTCCTGGCCTACACGACTCAAGGAATTGGACAACACAGCCACTGTTGTTCCTCCAGTCATAGGACTGATACGTCCTCCAGGAAACTGCATCAGTTGTGTCTCTCTCTCTTTCTGTTGCTTTTCATACTTAGGTTTCATAAACCTGTCGCACGATGTGCACCTGAGTGCAGGCTATGAATCTTTGTTACGAAACTATGAAATGTCCCCAGAGCCTAGGAAGGAGCAGCAGGCTGAGCTGGCACACTGTCCTCCTGCACAGCAGCCTGGCCTTGGGGCTGCCTGTCTGGCCACGTCCTGTTCCTGCAGGAACAAAGCACAGAGCAAGTGAGAAAAGTGGGTCTTAGTACTAACATAAGTGCTTTTTTAATCCTGCTGCCAAAGCAGGCTGTCAGTTGAAGTCAGCAACAGACCTGTATGCTCATTACAAAAGTGGGATTATAATTTCCAGTTCAGTAAATGAACCTCTGTGAGATGAAGGGTAACGGTCCCCACGGGCCTCTATTCTGCACAGGAGTCACCTCTCTCTGAAGGGGAATTTTGGTGGATAACGGTGGCACATACACCTGCTCTAACTATGAAGACTTTGGGTTTATTAAGTTTTGGAAATCTTAAAAGCAGAATCTATATCTTGGCTTTATTCTTTTATTTCCTACTAGTGCCCAAAGAGCTTGCACCTTTCTAGAGCTCTCTCCAAGAGCTGGAAATGACAAACATGCCTGCAGTTTTTTACTGAAGAATGTAAAGTTATGCTTTGAAGTAGACGCACTGGGAAATTTTAACATAGCTGCCCAGCACTGGAGCACGATGAATGCTCTGCTATGATAATGTGACTGCTCTTTAATCACTCACCAACAACTCTCTCCCCTCAGTGACGGCTTCTCTTGCTTCAATTGTTATCACCTGCCTGGCAGAGAATGGCCGTGCAGATTAAGCCCTCACTGAGGGTGCTCATCTCCCTTTCAGTCCCCAACCACCCATCTCTGCCTGAAGTCTAAGGGAAGAATCTTGCAGAGAAAAATCCAGAGTGGGGATATCTCAGAGCATTCAAATATCTAAATGTTGCTATCAAATACGGAACAACTTATGTGAAAAACCTGGGGCATCTTCTGACATAATTGCTGATAGTTTTCTGATCTCAGCTGAGCACACAAAAAGACAAATGAGCCAGGGGAAACACTGTTACAATTAATAATCTGGAGGAAAAAAAGAACGCCTGTAAGTTTACAGGAACCGTAAGGCAAGTTGTATCAGTGGTGCGCAGTGTGCTGTAAAGCGCCCAGAAATCATACAGTGAACATGAGAAACAAGGCCAAACGCTGAGCACGGGGAGCAGAGGTCTGATTTCCAAAGTGAAACTCCTGTGAGAATCCTTCAAAATCTGAGCTGCCAGGGAGTAACAAGTCCTGCAGTTAGTGGCACTTGCTGCTGACACTGCTGCTGGCCAGCACCTTGTAGTTCTGGAGTTGTAATAACTGCCTGACTCAAAGTAACCAAAGGAGATCTCAAGACATGAAAATAGTGAAGGAGTGCGTGGGCATGTGGGAAGAGGTGGGAATGAACCTCGGGGCACCATAGGCACCAGAGAGGGTGTGAGGTGCCAGGGGCACTGGGGGTGCTGGAGGGTGTTGGCTGGGGGCACGTGAGGTGCTGGAATGAACCAGTGGTGCCAGGCTGGCCTGGTGCTCTGTGCATGGGTATGTGAGATACTGGTCTGGACTGGGGACACTGGGCTGATGGTGGGAGTGCTGCTGGGTAGCGTGGGGTGCTGGGCCAAGCTGTAAGCCCTTGGCTGAAGAGGCAGTGCTGAGCTGGGCATGAGAGGTGCTGGGCTGAATGAGGGCACAAGGGCTCTGGCATCTTCCAACTCTAAGGATTCTTTGATTCTATGTTGGCTGTGCTGGGGGCACAGGGCTCTGATTTGACATGCTGGGGGCCTGAACGTGAGGTGCTGGGCTGGGCTGGGGGCACAATGGCTCCAGTGGGATGTGCTGGGCTGAACAGGGGGCACAGGGCTTGAAGGTGACACACTGCGCTGTTGGGAGGACAAGAGGCTCCAACGTGAGGTGCTGGGTCGCACTGGGGGCCCGGGGCTCAGACGTGAGGTGCTGGGCCGTACTCCAGGCACACGGCAGCACTGCGAGGTGCTGGGAGGAACGGAGGGCACTGGGCGCTACCAGGAGCCGCTGGGCACTCCGAGAGCGTGTGTGCCGCGCTGGGCGCACGGCGCGGGGCTGCACTGAGGGCTCCGCGCTGCAGCGACGGCCCGGGCCCTGAGCGCGGGCCGCCCGGGAGCGCCGTGCCCGCAGCTCCGCCCCGCCGCCAGCAGCGGCACGGGGGAACCGGCGGCGGCGGAGGCGCGGAAGCGGAAGTCGGGCGGGCCGGGCCGGGCCGCTTTCCTGCGGAGCGGTGCTGCGGGGCCGCGTCGTTGCCCGCCCGGTGCTCGCTGTGGCGCGGCGGTATGGGCGAGAGCACCAGCCCCATCAGCGTTATCCTTGTGAGCTCGGGCAGCCGCGGCAACAAGCTGCTCTTCCGCTTCCCCTTCCAGCGCGGCGCCGAGCACCCCGCCGCCCAGGCCAGTAAGTGCGCGCCGGGCCCGGAGCCGCCCCGCGCCGCAGGGCCGCAGCCGCCGGCCCCGATCCGGCCCGCGTCCTGGCAGCCCCTCCCCGGCCTTCCCACGGCTCTGGCTGGCTTGGCACCCCCCTCCCAGCCTCGTCTCTTGGTGGCCCGTTGTCCCCTCCGTGCACGCGCAGACTCGTGCACCCCGTTCCCCACATCCTTGCCGGCACGGCGCGGCCCTGTGTGATGCTCACCCCGCCTTGGTGCTGGGGCTTCCCCAGGCTCCTGGCCCGAGGCACGGCGGGGCGCAGCACCATGGCTGCCAGCAGCTGCTGTCCGGCACGGCCCGGGGCAGGCGCCCGCCTGGCCGAGTACCGGTGCCCGTGCACCTTTGAGGAGGATCGGTTCTGGTCGCCTGGACTGTGGGCAAGGCTCCACGCTGCCAGGGCTCAAATAGCGTTGGGACACCGCTCTCAGCCATAGGGTTTGGGTTTGGATGGTCCTGTGTGGAACCAAGGGTTGGACTGGATCCCTGTGTGTCCCTTCCTTCTTGGGATGCTCTCTAAGTTCTATCCATTCTGCACAGCCCTGCCTTGGGTCTGCGGTGGCAGATGTGGAGCCGTGCCCATGCTGGCCCTGTGCAGCCAGCCCCGGTGTTTCTGTCCTGCACTTTGCAGTGTGCTACTGAAAAGCCAGAGTGGGTTTGGGAGGGCTTAGTTAGCATGGTCAATACCATGGGATCACAGCATCACTGCTTGCAAATCTAACCCATCACCAGGCGATGTTAGAATCAGTTTTCAATTTCAGTGTGAGTTTGGTGCCTAGGAACATTTAACAGTTTGGGCACTGAGAACATACCAAAGTGGTCATGAGAGGCGCACGATGGGTGAGCCCTGTGCATGACCTGAGGCTGTCGTCCAGTGATGAGGTTGTTTCACATGGACTGTTTGCCAGCTGCCGTATGTCATAGAATCATAGAGTCACAGAATCATTTCAGTTGGAATGGATCTTTAAAGGCCTTATAGTTCAGCTCCCCCACAATGTACAGGGACAGCCACAGCTCCATCAGTGCTCAGAGTCCACCCAGCCTGACCTTGGGTGTCTGCAGGGATGGGGCACCACTGCCTCCCTAAGCAGCCTGTGCCGCTGCCTCACTGCCCTTATTGTAAAGAACTTCCTTACATCCAATCTAAACCTCCCCTCTTTTAGTTTGAAACCATCTCCCCTTGTCCTCTTGCAGCAGTCCTTGTGTCTTGTGTGAGATTTGACACCCCTTTTCATAGAATCATAGAATTGCTCAGGTTGGAAAAGACCTTAAAGATAATCAAGTCCAACCGCAACCGAACCATACTACCCTAACAACCCACCACTAAATCATGTCCCTGAGCACCACATCCAAACGGTTTAAGGTTTTAAGATTATGAGTCATTTTTTACTGAGGAAGAATCATTTTTGAACCCCACTTTTGTTCTTATAAGTAAAATCTGAGAAGATTATTATTATTATTTGCTGTCTGCTTCCCTCCTGTCCCTCTCCAGCTTTTTGTTGGTAAAATATTTGGTGTCACTGCAGAGGGGGCTTCTGGAGCATTACCATTGTCCTGAAACCAGAGCAAGAATGTGGGAAGTTAATGAGCTGAATTTTTATTTTTTGCTCCTTGAATTGCAAAGTGGTATTGCTGACATGAATTATTCCCTGGCACTTGGCAGGAAAGTTGTTTCTTTGAGTGCTTTTGTTTTCTTTGTATCCCTTGAAAATGTAAGCTTCTTGCTCCCATTTGTTAATGTGTTTATGAGTGAAAACTGAAAAAACAAAAACAAAACCAGGATCTTACTGTACACTGTAAAGAGATTGCTCCTTGAGAAAGCTGTCTTTTTTCTTTGCCTCAGATAAACCACGGAGCCGATATGCAGTGAATAGCTCTGGTGACACCTCAGAGGACCAGGATGGGGACTCCAGGTAGGGAGAAAACGTTTCTCCTTGTCTGACTTTAAAACTGAGGAGGACGTGGCCTCCTTTTTTCTTACTGCTAGATCAGCAGGGAAACTCTCTTGTAGTGTATAGAAGGCCTGCAAAGGGATATCGTAATGCCAAGTTATGAGAAAATCAGTGTTTGGTAACGAGAAATGTCTCGTGAGTGAATGCTGATGAGCCTGCTGTTTTCTGGGCAAAGTATAGCTCGGGTAAGTTGTGCTTGTTAGAAAGGCAGCAGTACTCTTTCAGTGCCAGGAGTATTAATCCTCTGGCAAAATTCCACTTTTCTCCACCTGCCTACCTGTAACTGGCTGTCTTATACAGTTGCCTCGGGTTCTTTAGCTCATGTAACAGTGATACAGAATTGCTGTGCGCTACTGAGCAACTAATTTTCTTTCTCCTTATATAGCTGTGTATCCATGCAGTGAAATAGTGGCACAGGAGGGCACTGAGACTTAGAGAGAGTTTTTCAGCTGCAGGAAATTAGTGGGTAACAAAAGCACTGAACACAGGTGGTGTATTGTTCACTGTGCGTGTACATAGACATGGACCCTCTAACTGGTGTTGGGAGAAAATCTGAAATCTGCTGTGTTGTCCTAAATGTATCACTACCAGATATGAGAGAAACCTGGACCTCGGTTCAGTTACAGATCTTTTTCTCTGTGGCCTGTCTTTTAATTTCAGATATTAATAGTGGAGTGGTTGCTGCTGTTCTCTGATATAAGAATGAAGTTGTCATTGCTTTTCCCCAAAAGGCAACTTAGATGCCACCCTTGCAAAATGTAAGCTGGTTCTTAAGCTTGACTAAGAATAGTTGCACTGAAATTAAAACCATCTATGGCAGCAACTTCATCAAGTTCATATGTTTTTCCAGGACTCGTGAAAGCAGTGTAACAGAGGTAACACATCTTGCTTGAGGTCGTTTGTGTCTGTTACATCTTCTGGTATCTTTGAAACTTTCGATTGCAGCGTTCTATCTTGTCTCCATTGAACGCAGTGTGGTACAGTGCACAACTGAAGTGGGAGCAAAATGTGGTTTTTGAGTTTGATATCTGTTGAATGGCACTTCAGACTGTCCTGTCTGCACTGAGTACGCACATGGGGAGGGCTCGGTGCATGTTTGTTGGTTATCTCAGGGATTTCGTTGGTTGCTGTTCACTTGGCTCTGGTATTTCCCTATGGAGATTTATGACAGTGTGCCAGCTTCTTTCTGATAGCGATTCTCACTCCTCTGCCATTTAGGGAGGTTGGGCAAAACACGCAACGCGGAGCTGTGCCCCTGGATGTTGTCTGTGGTGCTGAATTTGCGTGATGCACTGTTGGCTGCTGCAGTGGTGGAGGCAGAGATTTTATCACTTCAAATTACGGTCGGTTGAGAAAACTGCTCATAATTTAGTATTTTCCTGAAAGTGGCTTTAAGTGGGTTGAACTTGCTGACATGTAGCCTACCTTAAACAAAGAGTTATGCGGTTTTATTGTAGCGGTGGACAGGAATCGGTGGCTGAGGGCTAGCACTCAGGGCTCTTGGATCAGGCATTAGCTATTAAGCTTTCAGTGTTTAAAAGAATTTAGGGAGCTGGGTTCCCTGAGCACAAAGTATCAGTTTCTTGGCACTCCACCAAGTGGATCTGGGCCATTCTGAAGCACCGAGTGGAAGAACACTAAGACGGAAATCGCCCTCAGTAGTGAAGGCCTTCAGAGAAAAGCAGTTGCTGTTTGTACAGTCTTACACAGCAATATGCACAAATCCATCCTGCACTGTCTGCACCTGATGGTTATTGAGGTTACTGGAGTTTATGAGCCCTATGTGTATGTACCTGATGCTGAGGTGTCAGCCAGCACAGGTATGTTAGCAGGAATTGCCTTCGTATTGTCCCCTATGGATGTGGTAAGAGCTGCCAAGCAGATAAGGGGGTGGTGGGAGAAGCATCTTGTTGCTCTGAAGTGCTGGTTCTGCTGGTGCTGCTCGCACAGGTGCGTGTCTGCATTCAGAAATTCAAAGTGTCTTTAAAAACTGTTTCAGTTTGGCTTATGATAAGTTCTCTGCCCCATATTCAAGTGTAGTGCTGTGAATGCCCTGGAAAAGCTGTCTTTCTCACGCGAATGTAGAAGGAAAGCTTGCAGGTGCATTTAATGCAGCAGCTAAACATCCTTCTCTTCAGCAGCAGCAGCAGCAGCAAGTAGAAGAAATCACCAATGCTCTTTATACACTGAGCACGGTTAATTCACATTAAGCAAGAAGAAGTTTAATTTTTCCCTAGACTTAATGACATAGATAGAAATAATATTCTGGTGCTAGGTATGCAAGCCCATCTTCCATCGCGAAGCAATAAAGTCTCTTTAAGGCTGTGCACAGCAGGTGGCTCATGCTTCTGGTATGCGTAAGTCAGGTAGAGATGTAACAAAGTTGGTGTCTGTGGAGAAGAACAGATCCTGGGGGTGAGCAGAGGCAGAGGGGCAAAGGTTGGGGAGAGAGGGAGCTGCCTGTGATTTGTAGTGCCTGCGAGTGGACTAGGGAAGGAAGGAGCTTAAATCTCATATGCCATAAAACCAGCGTTATCATTGAGCCAGTGAGATTCTGCCTCAGAAACTGTATGATTTTTTTCCCCTGGGTTCCAGTTTGGAATGTTTTTGTATGTTTCTGTTGAAGGCTGGAGAGTGACTGGGTTTGTGAGAGCCCTTCCTGTCTCCCCGGTGGCAGCTCCATCCTGGTGCAGTGCAGAGCTGCAGCACTGCTCTTCCCGGAGCAGTGCTGCTCAGATTTGTCAGCATGAAGTCCCATCCGTGTGCTGCTGGTGTTGATTTTCTGATTGGAGTCGTCCCACGTGCAAGTCATCTATGAAGCGGCGTTGTGTTATTTCTGGAAGGCTGCTTCAAGGGAGAGCTGGCAAAAAGATTCCTTTAAATCACCACGTGTCAGTAGTCACTATGGATGTTCTTTGGCAGCACAAATTGGGGCTTTGGAGAGGGCAGACAGCTAAGCTGAATGGATGGTGTATGGCAAGTTTGATAAAGTTTTCATCTTCAGTAACAAAGGTTATTTCAGATCTGTCTAGTCACTGCAGTAGTTTGTATGAAGGCTCGATCCATCCTCCTTTATACTGGATGACTGCCTTCAATTCAGTGGCAATCTAGGATCAAATGTGTCCTAGAGAACATTCAATATTGCTTTTTTTCTAAGCTGCTGGAACCCAGAATGGTTACTTTTGAGCTGATCTCTCATGGAGCAGGTGAGATGTAAGTATTTCTTTATGGCTCCAGAAAATTGCATCAATTTAGGTGCCATAACTCTCCATTTCCATCTTTGTATGCATAATTGGATTTCTTCAGACATGAATTTCCTGGTGTTCATTATGGTTTTTGTTACTTAAAGAAAATTGGAGCCTATTCCTGAAGTCCTACCTCCGGCTTACTGGTGTGTATTGGCAATACTGATTTCTATTCAACAGAACTGTAACTCTAGGTCTTTTGAGTGTAGGTCTTTTATTCCTCTTAAAAGCAAGTCAAGCAACAAAAGCAGTCGAGTTGTGTGGGGGATGGCCATGCAGCAGAGAGGTGTTCAGAAGAAGCTGTCACTGTCAAAACAAATGACCTGTCAGTGGCTCTCCATGCTGGCCTTTTCTCATACTTTCCTAATTTGCTGTCTTCAAAAACCTCCTTCAGATTTGAGTGCTATCCCAATAATATATACCCCTCAGAGGTACTGGAGGTGCTTGCCAGTTTCTTTCCTCCAAAACGTGAAGTTGTGCACTACCTCTTTTGAAGCCAGAAGATAAAGGTTTGTTTAATTGCTTTGGAATGCCTTTTGTAGGTGTTTTTTTTTTTTTTTTTTTTTTTTTTTTTTTTGAGAGGATACAATAGCAAAAATTCTAACGAAGCTGCACATAAAGAAACCTATGTTGCACCAGGTGTTGTGTTTTTCAGTAGCATAACTGTCTTAACCAAAGAGATTGAGCAAGCTTTACAGCATTGATGTCACTAATTGGCTAAATACTTTTGTTACAGAAACCCAAGCTACTGACAAACAAGGACGTGAATGTCCCTTTCTAACAAACAGTAGTTCTCCTGTGGTAATGTTTCTATATCCTCTGTCCCTCTTTCTCTGGACCTCAATGTTCTCCCTTGTTGTTTGTTCTGAAAGCCTTCCTTTCTGTAAGCCTCTTCCTATCCGGTCACCCATCCATCCCTTTAATTCTGTAATGTCACCCTCTTTGTATAGTTTGTCATCTAGGGTTGTTCCACCTTCTCAACGTGACCAGTGGAAATCTGCTGCCTCCTGCATTAAATAATTGTTGGAGGTTTCCATTTTATCTCCCCTTTCTACAGTGGTCGGTGCAAAGCTTTTCAAAGCTTTAGAAACCGCTGGCGGTACCCCAGCAAACAAACCGACTTTAGGGATCCGCTCTAAATCAGAGCGGAACCGCTTCTGTTATTTTGCTGTTGTTTGTTTATGTGTTTGTTTGTCCATTTGAAGGTAAGCACGAGTTTAAAAGCACGATGTGAATGCAGTTCCATGAGTGCAGCAGCCTGCGGGCACAGCATTGCTGTGAGGATGGAAATGCCGTCAGCCTCAGCCTGCAGCCCGTCCCAGCGACTCCCCTGCCATTCGCTTTTGACTCTTCTCAATACTTACCGTTTTCTTTACAGGAGTTTAACTCTTCATAGATCCTCCTAGTTTTTAATATTAACTTTTTTTCTCTCTCTCTTTTTTTTTTTTTTTTGTATTTTATGTGCTCGCGTCATTTATTTTCTTTTGTTTATGTTTTTGTTTTGTGTTTATGGCCATGTTCCCATTTCAGAGACCAATGTCCTCTAACTGATGAGCAATTGGTTTCGGGGTAAGACCAAATGTTCTCAACAACCACCTCTGTCTAGAATGGCTTTCTTTTCTCACCATCCTTTTAATGTGCTTTGTTTCTGGTTTCTACTTTACACCAAATGATGAGGTAATTATGTGCTAAATCACAATGTCTATAGGAAACGTATGGCTAACAGCTAATTAGGATAATTACAGAGGTCCTACTAACACTTCTGTGCTTTCTGTAGGGTAACCAGAATGAGTGTGGTACTGTCCCTTCTGTGAACTGGGGGAAGTTGTGATCCTCCAATAACAAATCAAGAATAGTCTTAGCCTTGTAGTTTTTCCAGCAAGGAGCCCTGAAGCAAATTGCCTTCTGACAAGCAATGACCGAAAAGTACAGATGAGTGACTAAACTATTTATAATCTCACAGTAATTATGCAGAGCTCGTCGCAGAGCTGTTTTTGAGCAGCTGCTCCTTCCTGGTGCCCTTCTAAGCTGAACTGACAACTGCATTATAGCCCCTTCCTGAATGTGAAGAGGGAAAAGTGCTTGTCTCTGCCAAGGGCCCAAAAGTATTAAAACACATTTCTCGTCCTTGTGTAGCATAAAGGTGTTCACATAGATAGTCAGCTCCCCCTCTACACTACCTCAAAGAGAAATTCTTTGTAATTTGAAAATTATAAAGGATTTTTGAATTTCTGTGGCACCTTAGAAGTGATTACCCATTCTTGGGGAAAAATTGAAGTTCTGTTTCAGATCCTTTCCCCCTCTTGTCTGTATAAGGCAAAGGCATTGTTGTTTCAGCTGTGTCAGTTCCAGAGGAGGTGCTGGGGGCAGCAGGCAGCCTGCACTGGCGTGGTTTGTGTCATCCTGTGGGATTGTCTGCTGTGGCTGCACACCGTGTTGAACTCATGATAGGAGCAGTAGGATATTCTGGGCAAATCAAAACTTCTGCTTTTTATATTTAGTTTCCACCCGCTGAGCTCCTTAGCACAGGAAAGGTTTGCTCCCCTCTGGAATCACAGAGCTCAGGCTAATCCTGGGGAAGAAGAAGGGAGTGTTACTGCCCGACTGCGAAACCTAATCTGCTTCGAGCAAACTCCTGGGCTTCAATAAGTTAATGGTTTTATGTCATTGTAATGCACTACGGAGATTAGAAAACCAGTTTTAAAATATCCGAACTAAAATATTTATTGTCTGAGATAAAATGATGGGAGTGACATGTCTGCTGTCCCTCAATCTTGCTGTTGTCCAGAGGCCTGAGAAATGTATAAATCATGTGCAGTGTTTTTGTGGGGTGGGAGGTAGGAGCAAACAACCAAACCAATGAATCCAGGCTGTCAGACCAGGAGAACACGTTTGGAGTCCAGGTCGCTCTGGAGGTGCCATCAGGTGGAACCCCTGCAACCTGTCAAGAAGGTTGTACGTATCCTGAGCATGTCACCTGGCTGCTATTGCAGCATTCTCCCAGAAAGAGAGGTTCCAGCCAGCAAGAAGATGGGGAAGGCTTTACAAAATTAACCTCTCAATCTCCTGCTCCCTCCCGAGCCAAATGCGAAGTCATGCTGACGGTGGATGTCAGTGTCACGAGCTCTCTTGCACTATTCTGCACCACAGTTGTGCATGAAAATAACTGTTGGTGTAATTCCACGTCAAAGTCAAATCTTAACAGTGGTGTAAGTCATCATAATGAAGTTTGGTTTTCCAGCTCCCAAGATGTCCTTTGGCAAGGCTGAGGTAGGGAAGTGACTCATTTCTTACCAGCAAGCAGGCACTTCCTAGTTTGCCCTCCTGCTTCCACTTAACAGGGCAGATGCTCATTTTCAATCCGTTGCTGTTACAGTCTGCCTGGCTCCATGATGAGCCTGCTAACTGACACAGCCGAGCAGGACAGAAAGAAGAGGGGAAGCTCGCTGCTGTCTTGGTGACTTTCCTTCCTGTTTCCAATGTGATCACCAGGGACTGCCAAGCTAGACCCAGTCTGAGGAAGTGTTACCTTTTCTTCATGAACTCCATGTGTTGTTTAACCCAGCCCAGTGTAGTGGCCGAGGAGCTCAGTGCCCCAGTTGTCTGTGGCCAGTCTCCTTTCTGCCAGCCCTCAGCTGTGTTGTGCATCCTGTTTGGAGCACAGCAGCCAGGGATTTGGAAGTTTGTATGGAGCTGCCCCTTCCACTAGCCAACCATGGTCAGGATGACTTTATTGTACAAGCATCAGAGGCTTTGACAGCTCGGGAGAGCCCTGTGTTATCCTACACCTTCAGTGTACATAGGTCTAATAAAAAAAATAGCCCCTGGGTCACATGCAGGTGGATACACACACGAAAGACCTCTCTGTGTATTTGTCTCAGTTTCTGTAATGCACCGTAACTCACTCAGAGTGAACCAGGAATGTGGTACATTGACTACTTCTGTGGGCAATGAGGGCCTGCTTGTGGCCCAGAGATAAGGTGGGTGTGGAACACACCCATGTCTGCCCTTTTCTCTGAGTGATACTGTGTTATCTGGGATACCTGCATGGTGGAGGGGGTGGTCTGTCAGGGGCACACATCATGAATGTAAATAAAGACACTGAAATAAATATTGCCACGATTAAAAAAGCTGGTCTCATCAGAAGCTGGGTTGATATCTGTTTGGTTAAACGGGATTCTCAGAGAAATCAGATGAGGAAAGAACGTAGCTAATATCAAACTTTGCACTGCTCCCATCCTGCCACAACCAGTTCCCCCGGCAGATCACTGAGGTCCCCCTTCCTGTGGGTTTGAGCTCTGCTATCTCAGGGGCCTGAGGAAAAGGAGTATTTTTAAAGACCAGGCCAATGTTGTGAAGTCATCAGAAAGTGATTGCAGAATCCTTTCCTGTCACACTGCAGTTCTGACCCAGTTTTGCAGCTGTAGATATATTTTATTTGGCAGACTCTTTGTAGATACTTGCCTTCCAATTTCGTGTCTGCGTTCCTCGCACCACAATTCCGGAGCAGCACAGTCCCACTGCGGCAAGGTGGGCACTGAGGAGGGCCCACTGCCATGACTTTGTCTTGGTTCGGTGTAGCTCATGAGCCCAGGTGATGCCCAGCAGCTCTCAGAAGGGTGCCACTGGGCGTTTGACTGCAGCCTGAGATCTGTTAAGTGAAGTAACTTTCATGAGATGAGATTTGAAAAGGAGGGACAAGTGTAGAATATATATTGCTTTTATTTGAATCAGCTCTGTCTTGCCTTCCCCTCTGCCTCAGTGGGTGGCTTAAAGGTCTTTGTTGTGCTTGAGTGACAGGCTGTTTTGGTATGTAGTTGCTTAGTAAGTTCATTAACCTGCAGCTAAATCCAGGCAATGGCTAACTCAAGCTGTTTTTATATTTAAACAAACTGCATCTAATCTTTCCAATGTATTTTGCTGAGCATGTACTTAAATAAGCATGACCCCACAGTCTTTGTCTTGGATGCTTCCTGTTTTATAATTGTGATGATCTGAGAGAAATAATTAAGGGATTCTTAATTTTCCGTAATTGGGGGTACTCCAGGTACAGTAATTTGGACACAATTTACAATATTTTAAAAACTCACAAATTAAACAAATCTGTGTTCGGAGGAACATTCAAGGGGTATGCTTTTTGAAAACCGTAATAACTTCTGTTTCTGCTCTTCAAGGTTTTCAGATGTCATCCTGGCAACGATTTTGGCTACAAAGTCAGATATGTGTGGCAAAAAATTTGAACTGAAGATTGATAACGTTCGCTTTGTTGGCCACCCTACACTGCTTCAGCATGCCCTTGGGCAGGTATGGTAAGAAATCTGCTTGGGGCCATGCCTTCTTTTCCAGTTGTGTATCTTAGTTAAGGGACTTAAAATTCAGAATGGATATGCTTTCTTTTGATCCTGCTTCTTCCTGATTTCTGATTCTTCACAATGCTCGGAGCTGTCTGTATGTATTTCCAGATAACCACAGTGAGTGGCAAACTGAGGAAGCTGTGTCAGTGGTTCCCAGAAAACCCCAGCTGGTTACTTAAGAAAAGCAATGTGGGTAAAGAGAAGTAGTAATAAGCAGTCCACCTCAAAAAATATGTTTCTTATGATGCTAGTTGTTGCAAGGTAGATTTTTAGCACCTCCGATTAGCATGACAGTAAAAAAAAACAACCAAACAAAACAAAACCCTACAACCTCAAATCCTCACCAGTGTTAGAAAGAGGTCTACAATTTTCTTGTGGACAAATTCAGGCTGCTGTTTGTATGGAGACCTTGATTTGTGGCCTGTGTTTTAGCTGATTGGAATGAAAGCAATTGCCACCCATCTTATGGAAAAGGCCCTGCTTAACTCTAGGAAAGAATTTGCATGGTTCTATGTGCAAAATAATCCCTTTCCCATTCTTTCTTCCTGACAGACTGTGAAAATGAAGTAGGCTTTGCTAATTTCTGTGTACAACACTAATCTGTATCACTGAACTGCTTTCATCTCATTTTTCATCAAATTTACAAAATCATTCAGTTTTTCAGGCAAGGATCTGCTTTCCAATTCTGTCATCCTTTCTATCTATAATTAGAGGTGCAAACAGATTGTTGGCATCTGCTGCTTGATATTTAGAGGATTGGGCTGCTTTAGGACTACTTTCATCCAAGTCAGAAGCTGGCATCCAGCATCAAAAGCTGCCAGTGTTCCACTTCGGAAACTCACTCGTGAGTCTACAGGAAATGTGACTGAGCATCACTGAGGCTCGGCCCTCAGGTGTTTAAGATGCTTTGGAAGATGGAATTCAAGTGCCCCCAGGCTGTGCAAGTACTTCAGCAAGCCTAGCCTGTGCTTCAGACAGCAGTGCCCACTTACCCTAGGGTACCAGAAGTATGCTGGTGGGAGTGAGCTAGTTGGCCAGGTGTTGGGACGCTGATGCAGGTTTGAAAGATAGTTCGTGTTTTGCCATTCATGGTTCTAGCTCAGACACATACAGCAAATAGTATGGTGCTAACAGAGAGATAAGGAGATGTCACCTTGTCTTGTTTTTAAAGAGGCTTCTAAGGAAGGGAGGGGAGAAGAGGGGGATGCTCTGGACCCTCCGCATTGCTGTCTGATCAATCCCACGTGGGCAGCGCCCTGCCCAGATGGGACACAGAGGCATGGGTCTGACCACAATTGTCAGGGTCTGTCACCACCCCCACAGGAGGCGAGCGATGAACCAGGCCCAGGGTCTGTCCAGGGAGCCCAGCCAGGATCAAAGGGAGGTGGAGCCGGAGGCAGGGCTGGAGGACAAGGCTGCCGTGAACTTGGTGGGGTCCATGCAGGAGACAAGCTGCCCACAACACAGGTCCAAGGCCCATCCTTGGACAGGGCTGAGGACACGCACACAGGGATTGAAGGCCCCAGGATGAGCCTAAGTGTGACCGTGGGCTGAAGTGGGGAGCAAAGTGGGGCTGGTCAAGGCCAGTGAGACCTTTTGGTGCCCTCAGGGCCCTGACACAAGTGGCCTGCTCTCTCATAGAACTAGATTCATTTATTTTGCCAATGTTGTCCAAAAGGCTTAGCTTCCTAAATGTGGTGTGGTGAGTCTGAATGAAATTGAAAAGTCATATTTGCATTTGTTCACCACACATTATACATTCTCTCCTCTCTGTAGTCCCTTTTATCATAATTGCATGAAATTTCTCTTCAATTTGTCTAAATAAAATTGCATAAACAACATGTCAGAGTGCTGGAAACGCCTCCTTCTTGCTTCTAGTAGATTCTTTTTCTTGGGCGTGTCTTATCACCCCAGCAGGCACCCTAGAACTTTCTAGTTTCCAGAATGTTCTGGTTGTGGCAATCATCTCTGCTGGTTCATTTGGGTCTAAATCGGGGACCCTTTGGCTGTTAGGAAGAAGCTGGATTATTTCTTTCCTTTCCCATGGTGCAAAAGCAATGACTGGAGTAACCTGACAGTCTCTGGTTTGAATTTCTTTGGCATTCATACTACAGTGAGTTTCTGCACAGGGCAGCTCAGCAAATTCTTCCTCAAATGAGATTCAGAAACTACAAGAGCACCAATATTTAATCGCATGTGTCAGATTGCCTTTTATGCTCTGATGTTCTGAATTCTTCAGATTCTTTCACCATTTTCTATTCCATCTTAGGTCTTTTCCTCTTTTTTTTCTTGCACAAGAGGTGACGTGAAAATTAGCTTAATTCCAGCTGATGTTAATTGTGGTAGTTTCTTTGATTTTAAGGAAGGATCAGTCCCTGCACATAAATGCTTTTAAATCTTTATTGAAGTTCACAAGGCATCCTGGAACCTGTAGCTTGAGAACAATTGGACACAGCAAGGTGATTTTACCACCCCCAGTCGCTGTCTTTTTGACAGAACTTCACTTACAGTTTAGAAACACAAATACATGTATTGCTACTTTCAGTTTCTCTGATTTTGAAGGCCACTGAGTGCAAGTGTTCGGGTTTCAAGAGTTCACCTGTGAGCAGCTGGTTGCTGGTGCTCAGTGTTTGTCAGGAAGGCTGGATGCGGCTTCCCTGCCTGTGCCCTATGTCAGCACTGCATTAGCTCTGTATGCACGTTCGCTGGGCAGAGGCAGAATGTTAGGTTAGGTGCTTGTTCAGGTTGTTTTCACTTCAGGTTGGACTGGAAGTTCATCAGGAGCTTTGGGAAGGCAGGAATGGGCTCTGGATTTTGTGCTCCATCTTGTGGTGGTGCTCAGTCCATTCAGAGGGGTTAGGACTGGACGTGCAGATTCACCTTGCTTGGCTTGACTTCCTCAGGCCCTCCCCAAAAGAAATCCTGTGCATGTGTTAAAGATTATGACATTTGGAAGCAGAATGAATGTGGAGGCGAGGGGGTGGAATGGAGAATGTGTTTGAAACCCTGCAGGAATGTAAACCAACGCTTGTGTGTTAGTACTGCGTGAGTGCATGCCATTGAATAGGGGCAGTTCTAGAGCACAGTTGTTCTGATGAAAGCAATAGTTGTAATCATAATGCAGTCCAAATGGGGGCTTGGGGGATTTTTAAAAAGAGAGAAATAGATGTGGCCTGGGATGAGAAATTTTCTGTGCTAACAGTATATGACAATTGTGCTGAGGAAAATCTTTTTGTAGGGCCCCTAATGGAACTAGGATGCAATATGAGACCCCTCCAAGACTTCTATCTTAACTGATACACATTTCTATTGTTCAGACCAAAATGCTTTGCTTTATGTTTTATCAGCTTCTTGGAAAATGTAGAATAACTGTGACACTTTAATACAAAAATAATAATACAGTTTTATTTTTTACAAGTCAGTTTTTGATGGTGTAATTTGATTTGTCTGCTCTCTCAGGAAACTGTTCCTTGACTGATTTAGGGTTTTCTTTTTTTTTTTTCTTTTCTTTCTTTTTTCTCCCTTCATTACTGGTTCCAAAGCACACAAGCCTATAAAATTTCTTTTAAATCTTTTTCAGGTATCCAAAACGGATCCTTCACCAAAGAGAGAGATGCCCACTATGATTCTCTTCAATGTCGTGTTTGCCCTAAGGGTAAGGACAGTCCCGTGTCATCGGAGAGTGGGATGTACCTCAGCTGTGTAACAGAACGCAGTAGGCTCATGTTCCAGAGTCTCTTTTAAAACATTCAGTGCCTGATTTCACTTGGAGATTTTCATTTCAAACAACAAAACTAAACAGTGTAGAATATGACGCTGAGAAGTGGGAAACTTTTCTAGCCCAGTGCTCTATATAGCTCAAGCACAGTTGTTCTCTTCAGGACATACTCTAGAGCTGTTTTGTTTGTTTGTTTGTTTTGTTTTAAATAGCCATAGGGTAAAGGCTTGCAAGATATCACTTTGCAAATTAGATATGACCTCTGTTGCAAATCTTGCTTGTGTCTTGTCATTTGTTATTCGTGAAGTGGTAACCTGCTGTGATTTTTCTAGCAGTTCCATTGAAGCCTGTCCAAGCTAGCTGCATGGAAAGGCAGCCTGTGTCTTACTGTGCTGCATGCCAGATGCTGTTCTCTGCTTTCTTTCTGCCCGGAATAGGTCCAAATCCATAGAGCTGCACTAGCATGTTGCTGGGCCTTTGTGGCTCCGTGCAGCTTTGACTTTGGTGGCCGGTTCTGCTCCAGAGTCAGAGGCAGCAGCACGCACGGACAGTGGCACGTTGTGGCCAGCCTTATGAGTTAGGGCCTTGCCATGGCTTTGGTTAGCTGAAGCTCACTCAGTGCAGAGCTATTCAGAATCTGCTCTGTGCACTCCAGAGCCATCGTGCTTTTCAGTAAAGGTTTGCTAGTTTGGATTCAGAGCTGGGTGGGGGCCAGCTCCATGTGCTAGTGCTGTGCTCTGGGTTCTGGGAAGGTGTATCACTTGGGTCAGGAGTTATCTGGGCTGGATCAGAAGGAATGGGTTTGAGTCCTTGAATGGGTTTTGCCTATTTTTTTTTTTGCCATTATGCAGAGTATTCTAATTCAGTGCTCCCATGAATAACAGACAATTGAGCCTATGGAAATAATAAATTATGCACTTAACTTTGTCAAATGATGTAAATTATGTAGCTGCATCCTCTGCCTTCCTCTCTTACTCTCTCTTCTCATAGTGCTTTGAGTGGGGCCACGTTCCTGGTGTCATGGACTTGCAGTTTCATCTAAAACTGGTCTGTGGATGAAGGTGCTCTTGATTTGATGCCTGAAGAGTTTTCTTGGCTGTCCTTCTGTGTTTGGACAAAAGCTCTTCCTTTTTATAACCCTGCTGCTTTTCTTGAAATGACGTGTCAGAACAACACTGTTTTGTGCCCACAGTCATGCTGTGTGGTACACTGTGCTGTTGCTCAGTGCCTCCAGGCCTCTTTTATAATTCAGTGGGAGGTGTTTGGAAGCTGCCACTTCTTAGCCATGAGATCTCTGTAAAAGAAGGAACTTGCCAGGGAGCAGCTGGCTGTAGCATTCTGATTGGGATGGAGGTACATGTGAGGAATAAATGAATTTTAACGTGAAACAAAAAACCGGAGAAAATATGTTTGTTTTCCTTGAAATTTCTCTTCAGGCCTATTCTATTGATGAGATGTTGGTATCTGTGTCAAGAGATCTTGATTTGGCTATTTGATAGCATAAAAGTCTAGAAATTTCATTACGTTTAAGCATTGTTTGATTCCTGAGCTCTGGCTTTCTCCTTGCAGCCCACAGGTGACATCTGTGGAGTCATCATCGTATTTCTGTGGCATGTATATGTGTGAAGGAACATTTTTTAAATGAAAGAGGGAGTTGGAATAGCTGTCTTGCTAGAGATGGTTGATCTTTGCTTGATCATGACTTTGGATATCGTGTCATGATTTAAAAGCCTCCAGTTACCCGTGATGTAACTTTTGTACTTTTAGGACTTTTCTTACCCTTAGTTTTCCAGTGGTGACTAACATATACATACCCACAGGCCAAGTGGCCTTTCCTCAGTGGAAGTGCCAGGTTTCACAAGTGACAGTTATCCCAGCAATCAGTCTGAACCAAGCAGGAAATCATTCATCGAGTTCTGGTGAGGATCCGGTGTTGTTGTGCTGTGGGATATTGTTAGGTCAGGAGGTGCTAAATTTGTACAGAAGCCGATTTTATATTTCACACATTGAGAGACATTGGCTTCAAAAGTCTTGATCTTGTAGTAAAGCACCCTGCTTTGGTTGTAAGCAGCTAACTGCGCATGGAAGCACTTGTATTTATGCACACTGAGGAAGCAGAAGTGCTGAAAACAATGCTGCTTCACTCACTGCATTGCCAGGGCTTGGTGAGGTATGATGAAGACTTCAGCTGATGCGTGTTTATTTAGAATCTGGTTTAGTGGTTCTAGGGAAAACTTGCTTTTTTGTGTGTTGGCAGTGTGAGGATACTGATGTAGTTATGTGTTTAATGCAGCAGTGAATGGTATTTGCCAAATAAGACACTCATACTTCATAGAGAGCTGTCAAGTTTTTGGAAAGTGCTGTGTGTAAAGCAAGTAGAAATTTGTGCTGTGCAAAGTGTGGGTGGAGGCATTCTGAGATAAAGAGGAGAGTCCATCTGCAGCAGGCAGGCAGCAGGCAAAGTCCCAGAAGCTGTAATCAGCACCGATCCTGCTGTGTTAAGCTTCAGGGCTACAACGTGTCGTGACTCAGCAAGAACAGCAGAATTCAAAAGTGTTGAGTCACGGTTTGCTAGTTTGCATGCCAAGTTATCACTTGCTAGAACTGTAAATTCCTTTAAATGTCTTAACAAACATGAAGCAGCTGCGTGCTGTGCACTCCCTGACTAGAGCCTCCAAGTCCCCCCTTGTCAGCTGTCCTTATGTGATAGATTTTCCCAGCACATAGGGGACTGGCACAAATGCAGTGTTTGTAACAAGCCGTATTTGTGAGATGCTTTGGAAAGCAAACCCACATTCATTCCGGTTTGGATCAAAGTGTTGATCGTGTGTTGGTACTTCTTATAAAATTAGCATTTGTCTTGTCAGTCTATAACTGCAGCATAAATGGGCAATGTTAAAGGCACTGCTGTCCCTACACTCCCAGCGAACTCAGCTGAATATCGTGATGTTTAGGACAAGGAGGAATGGTTTTAAACCAAAGGGAGGTTTAGATTGGATGTCAGGGGGAAGTTCTTTATTGAGAGTGGTGAGGTGCTGGATCACACTGCCCAGAGAGGCCTTGGATGCCCCATCCCTGGACGTGTTCAAGGCCAGGTTGAGTGGAGCCCTGGGCAGCCTGATCTAGTGTGTGATCTAGAGGCTGGCAGCCCTGCCTGTGGCACGGGGGTTGCAGCTTGATGGTCCTTGAGATTCCTTCCAACCCAAGCCATTCTGTGATTCTATGTTGTTCCTCTTTTTCAAACAACTTGACATTTTCTTCTCTTGCTGCGTAAAATTCAGTTCTTTGTTCTCTCTGCTAGCAAAGGGCCCAGTAACAACTGGAAAAAATAAAACGACTTTGAGTCACATACTCCAAGCGTTGTGTTAATTTGTTGTGTAAGGAAAAGCTTAGAAATCCCTCATCCTGCTCTTCCTTACCTGTGGATATCTCTGACAGCTTTCTTGCTCTCATAGAAAATTCCTTTTTTTTTTGCCAGTTGCCAAAGAGGCTGACCATGGTATCTGCTGAAGATGATTGCTTTGATTATTTATCCATCACTTTAGTTCCATAAATGTGATTGTGGCTGAATGACTGACCAGTTTCTGTGTTGCCCATAGGCCAATGCAGATCCATCAGTGATAAACTGCCTGCACAACCTTTCCCGTCGGATCGCCATCGTCTTGCAGCACGAGGAGCGCCGCTGCCAGTACCTGACCAGGGAGGCCAAACTCATCTTAGCTATTCAGGATGAAGTGTCTGCCATGTCAGAAAGTGAGTATTGAGCTTAGATTGCACAGGAATATGTTTGTCAGGAGCACTTTTCCAGAAAAGTGCTGATGGTGGCTTTTGTGGCTGGGAGCAGTATGTGCTAGTTTTGCTGCTCTTCAGCATTCTGACAGCTTTTGACTGCATTTTGCTTCATCCGAGATCACAGTTCCTATGCAGAGATGTCAGCTTTAAAAGTGAAGTAGTTTGGCCGCTTTCCTTGCTAGCTTAGTTCAGAGTGATCATTGGAGAGTATGCACTGAATGTTTGAATCTGCCTGTCAGGCTGAGATGGAAGAATGCAGATGGTGCTGCTTCACTCAACACAGAGCAAGCCTTGAGTGCTCTTATGCTGTCACCAGACTTCTTGTTTGGACATTCTACATGTTTACTTGGCCAGCAGATTATATTACACAGCATTATTACTGACTGTGCTTTATAACAATTAACTGTAATAATATGCACAGTCTAAGGTGAATTCTGATACTGAGGCACCGTCTTGCTGCAAGTGTTGAAAATTAAAACTAGTATGTGTAAAACCAAAACCATTTAATATCGTCACCTGCCAACTTCACAAGTACTCATGTTTAACTGAGTTGAGCTTCAGAAGAAGCTGACATTAATTCACTGTTATTATCTTGACACTTAACTTGGATTATCATAAAAGCTTTGAAATAGTGTACATTAAAAAGGTAGGGATTCTGTGCCTAAGGTGCTGGTTTGTGCCTAGAGGGGGAAGAGGAAATTCTCTCTGCTTTGAAATTAGTTATTTGCTTTCTGGTTTTGAAATGTTCCATAGCTACAGAAGGGCCGCAGTCACCTTTTCATCACATCCTGCCCAAGTGCAAACTGGCCAGAGATCTCAAAGAGACTTACGACAGGTAAGTAGCATTTCCTTCGTAGCTCGTAGTACATTGCTTCCCACTGAAACCTCTTGGCCCTGTTCCTTAGGAGGTTATCCATCTCCTCATGCTGCTGATTCACTGAAATTTGTGTTTAGACCAGGTAGAGTGATGTGAAGGTTTGCTGTCAGGTGAAACGGTTGCAGAGTTGCTATCATCACCATGGTCTCCCTTTGGGTATTTTATGTTTCTTAACAGTTGGCGGTCTGTTGCAGCTTTTAGAATTATTTTCCTCCTCAGAATAGAGGCACGTAATGACAAACAAATTGTAGAACTGAAAAGTGTTGTAATATGAATATCTTATCTCTGTAGAAGTGCTCAAAACCAGCAGGTAAGGGAAAAACACTACATCAAGTGCTGATGGCAGTGCCAGATACTGCCTTGCCTTCATTTGGCTACACTGTGCATGTCTGGACAGAGAATTTGGATTAGCTTGTGAGGCTTTCAGCAGAATGGAAAGTACAACATGCTGTTTCTTGACTGGATTAAAGGCTCTGGCGAGGATTTCAAAGAAGTGTGGATTAAGGGTTGGGTTTCAGCAGGAGCTGGGCACCTAGCTCCTCCAGCATCCTCCTCCAACAGTATGTCAGTGCTGGCTTTTCATGCCAAGCAGACAGTTTGGTTCAGGAAATGCACCTAGGGAAAGAAGGACGGAAGGGTTTGGTGGGGAGAAAGATGTTGTGCCTCTTGGTTAGGGTGTTTGTCTGGGCATAGGCAAACTGCTGTTCAGTTCCTTCTTTGACTGTGGAGCACTGTATTATCTCAGACCAATTCTTAAGCTTCCCTAGGACACAGTTTCCCTTGTACAAAGGTAAGGCATTGAGAACCCAAATAATGTCATGATAGCAAAGCTTTAATAAGATGTTTTCACATTGTGTTCAAGAACTCTGAATTTCAGCCTGTTTCTGTATCATTCAGTGCAACTCTCACAACATCTGTACTAACTGTTAGCGTAAGGCACTCTTTGTGTAGCCTGTAGTTCTTACATGAAACTTGTCACCTGCTTTTTACCTTGTTCTGTTCCTCTCAGGCTGTGTACTGGTGACTAGGCAATTCCTTATCTGGTTTCCAAACATTTTAGTGACACAGTGACATCTTGTGGCGTGTGGCTGTGACTGTAGGAGCACGCAGCCCAAGCTCCTGCTGCTTATCACTGCTGCCCTTCACGAAATGAGGAGCAGAGTGACCATGGCAAAGCACTCCTTGGTGCTGGCTCCCAGATGTAATGAAGCAGTCTCTCATGTAGGCAGTGTGGGTGGGAGGGAGGAGATGCGTGGTGTATTTTGACACTGCTTTGCACGGCATTGTCACAAGCAAAAGTAAGAAGTAAGCTGTTAGTAGAAGTATAAAATGGCTTTGCATTTGAGTGGAAAGCTCTGTTGGAAGAGTAGTCAGCGGTGTTGCAGGATGGTGTTTTTGGAATTCCAGACAAAAGGCCTCTTGAATTATCCCAGATGCTCCAGAAGCGCTGCATAGCCCTTGGTTTCCTGTAGATGGTGCTGAGGTATTTCAGGCAAGACGCAACGTGTGTCTTAGTAAGTTGGTTTGTGCAGAGCCACAGGTGTGTGGATCTCTTTGTAACTCAACCTGTCCTTAGTTTGTAAGGCAGTAAGTGATCCCCAGGTGGTCTGGACTGTAACACTATTGCTGCTGTAGGAACCCAGTGTTATTGAAGTGGCAGCGTAGAGGGAGTCAGTGCTTACTTCCTGGGACCTTTTTTTGACTCTTAGGGGCTAAAACCAGAACGTTTCTCTTCAGTTAGTTCAGAAAACAGATTTGGGAATCTTTTTTCATCTTCCCCTTCCCACGCTCCAGCATTGTCATAGAACAAGGAGCCATGGCTCCTGACTAAGAATTGCAATTGCTAGTACCTCCAGTGCTCACCAACGTACCTCTTTTACAGTGGGAGCCTCTTTGAAGCCAGTGTTCAGTTTAGGGAATAAAGACTACTTTCACTAAGTTTATCTACAGGTGCAGATAATTTAATTGGTTAGCCTGATGACAGTTAACTGCTCATCCATTTTTTAGCAAATTTCTATTAGCTTTGTATCAGAAAAAAAGTGAAAATAGGATTTTTGGGGGGAGGAGAGGATTTTTTGTTTGTTTTGTTTATTTGTTCTTAATACACAAAGAGCCTTTTTACATTTTTAGCTAGTGGGATTAGAACTGCCCAGTGAATGTAGTCTATCTCAGCGCCTTAAGGAGGGGAACTCATATATGAAATTTAGTGAATTATTACGTGGGATTGATGTGGATGTATATAAGGTATTAATGAAGTACAGTTAGTTGACCAAAGGACAGTGAACGTATCCTTTACACCAAAGTGTAAAACCATTTCAGAGCTCCAAATAGTCACAACTTCTAGCAAAAATAAACACAGAAGTGAGTTTACTACAAGCTCGCCACCACAAACTAGCAAAAGTGTTATTTATTTCTGAAGTAAATGGGATAAACATAAAATACAGTGTGTGCCCGTTGGAATTCATAACCATTTCCTAAAATATGAGGTGAGATAGTCTGTATTTTGCTGGTAGCTGTACAAAGAAGGCTGGAATCATGCAGGATGCTGGGGAACTTTGGATTCCCATTTCGGGGCAGCGGCTCTCAGCTGCTGTTCCAAGCAGAGCATAAGAACAGGGCAAAGGAGCAGTGATACTGCAGACAGTATTCCCCAGCTTCCTGCAGCTTGCAGCTCTGGAGGTGCTTTGTGTATATTCCAGAGCCTGCAGCTGATCTCACTTCCCGAATTCAGTCCTCTCTCCTGTGAGCCAGAGTAAATATTTAATGACCGCAGCATCTCTGATAAGGGGCTCCATGGCTTAACTGGCTGCTCTGGTTCTTTCTGTTTCCTTTTGAACTCTGCTCCTCCTAGTCTCATTAGCTATCTCCCGGGGCTTACTGCTACTGGATACTGGTAAACTGGTTGATAAAACAGCAGATGAAATTCGGTACAGATGGATGTACAGTAACGCACGCGAGGCAGGCAGCCTTCAGGTATTTATGGCACTGCTGGGATCCCCTGAGCCTCCTTTATATGAGCAGCCCCAGCTCTCAGGACTCGACCCCAGTCTGCTTTCTGTGACTCTGTATTTTGTGCTTCACAAATCCTTGCACACATGGTGGTGAAACTATTTGCCTCTGACTGGCCAAGTGCAGTCACATCCGTTGTTGCTGGAAGTCGCTGCTTATTCCCAGCCAGATTATTAGAGTTAAATTATTTTCCATCCGAGGGGGGAGGGGCGAAGGAGAAACCATTATAGAAAGCTACCACGAAGGCTTGAAATTGAATGCAAATGTAGAAAAATGAAGAAAAATGAAATTAAAATTGAGATCAGAACTCAAAGTGTGTTTTTCGTGTTGTCTTTAATTTTAAGCTATTGTTGTATAATGCACTGCAGACAAAATTACGCTGTGGAGAGGGTAATTATATAATTGCAGCTTCTGCCTTCGTGCACATGGGCCAGAGAATGAAAGGAGCCAACCGTATTTTTTTCTGTTTCCCAAATGTTCTACTTCGCTGTGAAAATATCCCTGCAAGTGCTTCATGCTGTCCTGTGTCTCTGCTCCTTGTTTGGTCGCCCACTTTAACAACCCCACGGGCTTCCACGTCCTCACTTAATCACTCATGGATTTTTTGTCTTGTGAGTGTTTGGAGCGAGTGGACAACTCCTGCCTCAGGTTGCCCTTTTGTGGATGTATCTAAGATAATCCATCTTTCTCTGTTGGTTGTGTACGTCCGGGGGGATAGGCAGTGCTCATGGACTTGCAGCATTTAATGCAAGAGAAAGGGAGGTGTTTGCCATGCTTTGCTTCAGGGCCCGGAGCTCTGACTGGGTGGGAAGTGGCAGCACCAGGGAGAGCAGGTTCATCTCTTCAGTGCATTTTTAAGAAAGGGAAGACGTGTGCAGTGCTTATTCCTTTCGCACCTTGGCGAATAAATACTTGCCAGCGTTCGGTGCAGGATTTGAGAACAAAACCAGGGCTGCTGCTTTCCAAAGGCATTGTCTGCAGCCAGGTTTTACCTGTGATCGTGCACAGGGCAGGATGGGATCGTGTCGGTGCTCTCACACTGGTCTGCTTTGGTGGCCGGTTCTGCCGGCAGCCTGAGCTGCTGGTGCTTTTGTTTCAAAGCTGAATTTTCATCTCTCTCTAAGCTCTATCTACAACCACATAACGCTGATAAAGAGCGTGTTAGCTTGTGGCCTGAAGCTGAGCGCGAGGTAGCAGTGTTTAAACCACCACATGAGGAGTGTCCGAGATGTGTGCTCACTCTGCCTGTTCCTGGCGTGTTTCTGAATGTGCTGTGTGCAGAGAGGAAATTGTTGTGTTGTGTTGACACCGAAGCCCTCTTGCTAATCTCAACACAAGTTAGCTTAAAACTTAGACTGGAATTTTCAGAGTGCAAACTTCAAAATATTGTTTTGTTTAGAAAAAAATATATCTTTTAGAACAAACTCTAAAACCAGAGGACGTCTGGAAGGAGCCAGAGGTTCCTTTTTGTTTGAAAACACGGCATGTTGAAGTCTACATGTAGGACAGACCTACATGCACACTCCTTGTGACGGATCCCAGGCGGCACGTCCTTTGGGGCTGGTGCTGGGGGTGGCTGGCCTTGTTTCTCAGGATGAGGTGTGAGTTCAGGCAGTTTTCAATGAGCTCTGATACGCTCTGATCCATGTCTTGGAGGATGACAGCCTGGAGGCATCTTGAGAAATTCAGCCCTCCAGCACGGACAAAGTTGGCTGTTGTTTAGGATTGATTTGCAAGTTTGTGTTTGCTCCTCACTCCCCACAGAAGGAACAATGCTCAGCTTTGCCTCCTCTCCCCTGCTCGGTCCCACTGCCTCTAGCAAAGCTGACCCTGGGCATGTTTCGTGTTGGCAGGCTGGGAGTGTTGTAAAGATTTGTAAGGTGTTGCTAGCTCAGTGCCATATGTTATCTTCCCCACCTGTGCTCGTTTTCCACTAGCTATAGGTACCTATCTGGGTATGCTTCATCTCCTGCTTAGATTCAGAGACTCCTGTTTCCATTCCTCTGTGACTTCTGACTCAGTTCTGTTCATCACTGAAGTACCTGGAAGTGTCACGAGCCAAAGCGAGCCCTGTGAGTGAGTGTTCTAGTGTAGTGGCCTTGCAGTAGACCTTCAAGAAACTGTTCTCTCCTGAGATTCTGCTGCAACATTAATAGCAGAGGGAGCTGTAGATCAATGGGAAGAAGTCTTGCAGATTGCCCCAAAGCCTCGTAGGGCACAGTGCTCTGTGAGTACAAGGTAAGGGAGCCCTCACAGCCAGGAGCCAGCTCAGCTTCAGCCAGCCTGGGAGTGAACGTGGTACACTCACTTGTTTCTTGTCCTGATGTGACCCACGTGCAAGAGTGAATCTGGATTGCTGTTTTTGTTTGATATACACTATAAATGCTGTATGTGTTCTGTTCTCCCTGTTGTAGTCTCTGTACAACAGGAGTGGTCCGGTTACATATCAACAACTGGCTGGAAGTGAGCTTCTGCCTGCCTCATAAAATTCATTACGTTGCAACAAATTTTATTCCCCCAGAAGCGATTGAGAGAAGCCTGAAGTCTATCAGGTAAGAGCAAGTCCTTCAGACTGTCCATTTCAATCTGTTGACTTAAGACTAATTTTACTTGTATAGGAGAGGGAGCCTGGGCCCCCTGATATCTTATTTCTTGCTCCCTGTGTTTACAGCTTTATACCTGCAAAAGTAACCAGCTCCTGCTTTCTTCCTCTCTTCTACTTCATTCTATATTTCAGTAATGCAAATGGGTACTTTTCAGTCTAATTCTCTGGGGTTAACTGTGTGCCAACACAGCGCCATCGCTTGTTTTTTTTTTTTGTAGTCACTTGGGCATTCAGTTATCATATGGCCCTCTCTCCCCTCTTAATGGGGAACATCTTATCTTGTAACATAAAAATAGGCTTACTCTAAATCTACTTACAGCAAAAGTCTGTTAAGAGGTTCATTTTACCAGTACATTGATGGGGTATCCCGGTCTGGGAATAACTAAACCTTCAGGAAGAGTTGCAGTTTACTGTACAAATGTATTCCTTTTTTTTTTTTCTTTTTTTTTTCCTGCAGGCCTTACCATGCCTTATTACTTCTAAATGATGAGAAGTCATTGCTTAATGAGCTCCCCTTGGACTGCTCTCCTGCCCTGGTGAGAGTAATTAAAACTACCTCTGCTGTGAAGAATTTGCAGCAGCTGGCTCAGGATGCTGACTTGGCATTGCTGCAGGTATGGGGAACTGTAAGCAGTAGTTGAAAACCTTTTAATTCATGAGATGTTTTCTTTCTGTGTGCCAGTGTGTTTCTGTGGTAGACGAGATGCCAGCTCTTTCCGTGTGAACAGAATGCTTGAGCCTTAGAGTGTGGAGAAGATTGGGGAGACAAAGATCAGTAGTGCTGTAACAGTGCATCCATGTCTGAATCATTAATTGCTGTGGGGTGGTAGGGCAGCCTGGAGGCCTCTAAGCCTCAGCACTGCTCAGAGCAAGTCTGAGAAAGCAGGCTGCTCTGGAACGTGTCTGTCTGAATTCTGAATAGTTCCAGTGATGGAGATCCCACAGCCCCTCTGGGCCCCGGTCCAGCATTTCACCAGCATCCGAGTGAAAAACTTTTCTTCATATCCAATGGGAATTTCCTGTGTTCCACCTTGTGTCTGAGTCTTCTAGCCCAGTCTTTGTGCTCCACTGAGAAGGGTGGCTCTGCCTCCTCTGTGCCTTCCCGCCAGGCAGCTAAAACCAAAACAAACCCAGAACAAATGGCACTCCTGACTTACACCACAGTGGCCTGTCATGGCTCTACCATGTTGATGTCTGTGTGCCGATGAAGGCATCCAAAGTGCTTACAGCTGCTGTGGCCACATAGTGCTGGATCTGCTTGGCCAAGATGCATATCTGTGGTTCTCTTGCCCCAGGGCAGAAGGTGGCCAAGATGCAGCTTCTCACCAGCTGGGTGCCTTAAAGATGTGTAAGGTCTCTTGGCCACTTAGCACTGTGGAGCAGCACAGTTCCTGTGGCACTTTGCTTGTCAGGCCTGGTGCTTGTGTTAGGTGCTGCAGAGGGGAGAGCTAAGAGCCGGTTCAGACCCAGGGACGTGTCTTGTGCTCACTGTGACAAGGGAGAGCATGGCTTGTTGTCTCAGGTGGTCCTGGACACGAGTCCACACCCTCCCTTATCCTGTATTATTATAAAATGTACAGGTCTGCTTACGGTGGTTGTGGTGTTACTTGGCATTCTACAGCTGTGGGATGAACTCTGGAAATTCCCTACTTGTCTGCGGTTCTGCTCTCCACAAAAAAGCAAAGTTAAATACATCTAATGATACGGGCTGGATTTTACGTCTCCTAGATGCTACTTATGTGGCTCTTCCAGAGCCTGCAACAACCACTGACCTTTTTAAACGTATTAAAATGCTTCATGTAGCTCATTACTGAAACATCTCCAAGCACTAAAGGGCTGTTTTGTTTCCTTTACGCTTGTGTCACGGTGGAGGCCGATTCATTTTATTTTCCGTGTATAACATTAAGTGCATTTTGTGCATAAACAAAAATAGGTTGCTGGCGCACGAGAAGCAAAAAAAACATCTATTAATACAGCTTGAAGAAATTCCTTTATGGCAGGAAATACTGAGTTGCTTAGAAATGTGAAGTGAACTCTGGAAATTAATGACCTTGTCAAATGCTTTTTGATGTGCCATGTGTTACATTAAACCCCAAATGCATTCTGAAGGCAGCGTGAGGGGACGGAATGTTTCGCTTTCATTTCAGTTCCAGCAAGACTTTGCAGCCGTCTGACGTGATTTTTCTGTCACTGTATGAAGCTGTTGCCAAGAGTTTTGAGTTTTGCTTTTCTTGCTCTCCTGATTTTTCCGTGTTTCCTCGATGCAGGTTTTCCAGCTTGCTGCACATCTCGTTTACTGGGGAAAAGCAATTATTATTTATCCGCTGTGTGAGAACAATGTCTACATGCTTTCACCCAATGCCAGTGTCTGTCTGTAAGTAGAAGGAAGATGAATGGTTGCATTAAGAAAGCGGTGAGAAGTGCGGATACTCTTTCCTTCCCTGTCCTACTGGATGCAGCACGGGCCGTCTCTTTGTGTACCAATTTGTTGCAGTTGTGCAGAACCATTCCATGTGCTTGAAATTGCAAAGCCACGTAAGAGTTTGCCTGGTGCAGGGAGCAACGTCAGAACAGATCGATATAATTCTGCATGACATGGGACTTGGAAACAGTATTTACACGGTGATGCTCCTTCTAGTACTTTTGGGATGGTTTATCACCGAGTGTCCGTTTCAGAAGAGGTAGTATGAACCTGAAGTGATAGGGAAAGACTTAGAAAGCTTGATTCAGTTAAATCAGTGAATATTTCCCAGGACTATCTGGGTACCTGGCACACGGCATCGCCTGAAGTGAATCGGATCAGTCAGTCAGGGTAGTGTTGCCATCACTATTGCGTTGTTTCACATGATGGTATTTTATACCTTTCTGCTTTTTAGTAGACGGAAAGCAACACAGCTAGTTGGAGAAAAGACAGTGGCAATGCTATAGAAGGAGTGGAAGCAGCAGTGGGTATTTGTACTTTGCTGAAGACTGACAGCCCTTTCGGTGTTGGATATTGAGGTGTTTATAGAATTTGAGTTGGAACTCTGTTGTAGGAAAATAGTTTTAGGTCAAAACTTATGGGATGGAGGTATAAAAATAGGCCTGGAACAGACCTGGAGGTCACTCAGGAACAGCTGTGCCTGAGTTATATATGGTAGTGCTGTTCTTGAAGACAGTTTTCCTAATATTTAACTTGCCTCTCCCACACTTGTAATCAGGGTACTGCTTTTCTTGCTCAGCACAGGCAGGGTGAGCAGTCCTATCTGCAGCTGCATGTTGTGTATTTGAAGACGTGCTGCCCATCCCCACTCTTGTCAGCTCTCGGTCACCCGCTCCCTGCTCCTTTGATCACAGACTGCCCAGGTTTAGCCTTTTTGTCACTTTTATTTTTCTCTTTTGGATTCCCTCAACACATTCAGTAGTACACTGAAGCTGAATACAGTGCCAGGATGAAAATATGTATGCTGCTTTGTTTCTTAAAGCAAGAAGCAACATGCCCTAAATTACCCTTACTGTGTTTCTAGATGTTTCATTTGGGAATTCCCACTTTTGTAATGCTTAAGTGGATAAATATTACACTGACCAGCAATATAAAACTAACTGATTTCTGCTCTACCTCTCTTCTGTAGTTACTCTCCGCTGGCAGATGCGTTTTCCTGTCAGTTCCGGGGCCACAATCTGCCGTCGATGCTCTCCAAGTTCTCCCTCCCAGTGTCACTCTCAGAGTTCAAGAACCCTCTCGTGCCCCCCGTGCAGGAGGTGAGATGGGGGAGCGTGCAAGAGCTGTTTGGGCACTGGGTGATTGCCCTGCCAAGGAGGACGAGGACTGGGTTTGCTTCTGGAGTACCTGGTTAGGAGCTTGCTCTCGTAGGATTTGCCTCTTAATGCATTTCCAAACGTAATTTGTTGTTTCATATCCGCGTGCCAAAAGGCTGTGGGGATTGTCAAGGTGAAGCCGCGTGGATGATCTGCGTTAGAAAAGCATGTTCCTGAAAGAAAAATCAGAATTCTTCCTATCCTTGAGTGATGCAGTGGGGACTGTTGTAATCTGCCTCCGTTAGTAGGGCTTAGTGCCAGTTTGTGCATTCCTCACAGTCACATTTACTTTTCTTATATCTCACCTGCTTCGAATTTACAGCCAGTTTAAAAGCAAGCTGCTATTCATTTAGCTTCTGGTGCAAAACTGGATTGTGTAAAGGCTGCTGCAGGAAGTGGACTCTGCGCGTTGTCAGCAGAAGCTCATGTTTGGCTCATGCATAGATGATGGTTTGCAGCATTTCTGGGAACTGGTGAAATGTAAGAAAGGGCTCAGGAACATAACAGCTCCTGACACTGCTGCGTTCCCAGGTGAAGAAGATGAGAGCTCTGAGCACAGCTCATTGTGGCAGAGGGAGCCTGGGCAGATTTTGTTGGGGGTGCCTCCTGGTGCTGCTAGCCATTGTGCTTTGATGACTTGCTGTGTTTATATGAAATTAGTCACAATTCAAACACCTAGAAGATTAACATCCATTAAGCTCACAGACACAATTATGAGAGAAGAATTTGTTGTAATTACAGGCTGGCAGAGATTATGATCAGAGATAATTATTTATGAAGCTTCTAATCCCAGTAGTATGTACTGGTCAGCTGCCATCTTTGGAGGTGGGGCGTGAGCAGTGCTTGCAGTCCTGGCAGCGTTTTGCTGTATTACAGACAAATCTGTGTCCATAAAATGGAAGCATTAATTTTGCTGTAGCTGCAGTAGCTCTGGGAGGCGTTCTTATTCTCAGTAGCCCATTTAAGATTAATGACTTGCTCTAGTATTTCTCCATCAGTACTTCTGGTTGTTCTCAGATATCTTCTCTTTGTTTAAAGTACATAACAAACGTCTGCCACTTGCAGCTGCCGTCATGAGGAAAGCTCTGAAACAGCAGCGTGTGCCTCCGCCTGCCAGAGCTGCTGGAGTGCTGACATGGCTCTTTTGGAGTGTGTCTTCTGTCTGGTGCTCACCTGTCTGGTGGGGCTCTAAAAGTGAGCAGCACGAGAGGTTTTCCTCAGCCCTGTGGCGAGTGTCCACACACTGAGGATGAGCGTGGTGCTGAGAAAAGGGGAGGAGAGCCTCTGTGCTTGCAGAACATTTGGGGCTGCTGTGGCAAGGTATGGAGACCATCATACGCCTTGTGCTGCTGTGAGACGTGGTTAGCTTCTTTCCCATGAGGGTAAGCATGCCAGTTCTTGGAGGAGTAGTGACTAGAAAGAGCTTTTAGATGGTTTTGTATCAGCACGTTCATGTAGAAAAAGTACTTTCCTCTGCTTTGATTTACCTATGCAGTATTGTTGTGTTAGGAACCAGCCTTTTAAAAGAGATGAATCTAATCCCTGTCCAGGAGTGGTCAGGCTTCAATTGTAGTTAGCTATAATTAACAGAGATCTAGTCGATAGAGTGATTAATCTGATGAGATGTGGGTGGGTTTTTTTTCTGCTGTGCAGCAATAAGAGATGCTGCACTCTGAACTGTAAATACTGTCAAATTATGTTTACTTTGCCTTTGAAAAAATGAACAAAATGAACGAAGTTTGGACCTTTCGCTGTAATTTCATGCTCTGTTCACAGGAGCAGATGTTTTTTGTTTTCCTTTGTCCCTTTTCTTAAAAGCGTTGAAGAATTTAACTGGTAGCTGTATCTTGTGCTATTCATCATGCTGACTGCTGCCTGTAGTTCTGAAGATAATCTATCACAGAATCATAGAATCACAGAAGGACCTCCTGGAAGGTCAGTGCAGTGGGAAGGGCTGTATCGTCAGTAGAAGCTGCTGAGGTCTCATGGCACCCATCCCATTGGATTCTTGTCTTAAGCATGGGATTGGCTTCCTTCCTTCTGGCACGTCCTTCTGGATGGGCATCTGTCTGTCAGGTAGGGGAGGTGTCCAGGCAGAGCTCTCCATCAGCACTGCCTGTGCTCTCAGCCATGTCCTGTGCACAAGACAGGAGCTTTTCTGGAGCCTGTCTTGATCTCTTTTCTTGCCTGGGATGACAAGCTGTACGTTGCAGTTGCGCTCTGCAGTGGTTTTATGTCTGTCGTCTGCCTGCGGTCTCGTGCTCAGTTTGCAAAGTTCTTGGTCTTTGTGTAGAGATCTCTAAGGTTGCTTCCCTTTTTCTCTGTTACATCTGTCCTGCTTGGATAGCAGCATTGCAGTGACATGAGGATGAGCCTATGTCTGCAGCTCAGCTGGTCTAACGAAACCTTGGTGCTGCTGAGAGGAGGAGCTGGGCCTGTTTTCCCTTTCCACTCTCCATGTGTGCACACGCCTTCCTCCTTTCCCTCTTCCCTTTGTGCTGGAGCTCTGGCTCCTGTCCAGCTCAGCTCTATTCACTCAACTCATTTCAGCCACTCTGGTTCTCTGCCAGGTTAGCAGGTGGAATTTGCTCAGGGGAGGATCAGCAGCTCCAGGGCTGGTGCTGAGCGAGGGAGGCACTTCTGCACCTGGGGATGTGAGTGAGGAAAGCAGATGTGACTTCCTTTGTTCACAGGAGTGAGTTGTCTGTTAGCAACACTGAGAAGTGTCACCTGGACTTCCAGTTATCCCCTCCACCTGTGACTGTGTCCTGAACAGCTGCACGTGTAGCTCGTGCTGCTGGTACTGGATCTCATGAGCTGATGTGGCAGAAGAAACTCATATTCCCTTGTAGCATTTTTTACTGGAATAAAAGCAATTTGCATCTCCTCTGTCCTGACCCCAACGAGGCTGTCTTTCTTTTGCTGCCCGTGACTCTGGGCTCTTGTCCCAGTGCTCTCCTCTCCCTTGTGTGGCACAGCATTGGTGACTGCACAACAGACCGGAATGGAGCACTGTGGTTAGGAATGAATCTGGTGCTTTTGCTGGAATGGAGTTCTGGGTCTGGCTGGGATGGAGTTGGCTTTCCCCACAGCAGCCTGTATGGTGCTGTGCTTTGCATTTATAGAACAGCATTGGTATCGCGTGTTCTTGTTACTGGGAGGAACTTGGCTGCACTTCTGTGTGGGTTGTGGGTGGTATTAGCTGCCTGGACCTGCCACCATCTTGGTCGAGAAGGTTTGAGGTTACGTACGGAAGCAGAGAGTCTCAGCAAGCAGGTTAATATTTCATCTGCAAACTTCTGGCACTCACCTTCCTGTTTAGGGTCATTCTGTTTTCTCCTGCCTTAGAACAAAGTGGTTTCTAAAGACTATGGCAAGCTTACTGCTGAGAATCTGCCCCTCTGATTTGCACAGGATTGCTTGTAGAGTTACCAGCTTCTTGTTCCCTTCCTTGCTGATGTGCTAGGATTACTTCTATCGTTGTAGCAGCATTAGCTAAAAGAAGCAGGGAGCTCTGAGCTTTGAGCTTAGGTCCATATTCAGCTTATTTAAGACTACAGTCTTCACTGAAGGCGTAGTTCAAATTCCCTTTTCAAAAATGGATCTGAATATAGTCTAAATCAGGTTGTATATTTGTAGATGCTCTACCTCAAAAGAGGTGGGTGATAAGGAGGCACTCCATGGATGGGTTACATACAAAACGAGTGGTTCAGTTTTTATGAAGAACACTGGCCTACTCAGGTAGGAGTGTACTTGTGTGAATTCCACATCCCATTTTGTCCCTCATCCCCTTTGCTGCAGCAGCTCGCTGTCACAGAGCATGTTGTTATCGTAGCTACATAACTCTTCCTTGAAGGGGCTGGGGAAACTGGCGAAAAAACAGACGGGAAAGTACAGGCTGCCAGTGGACACAACACAATTGGTTCTTTGCCTTTGATTTCTTAAGTCTGGCCACAGTGCTGGTGTGAGGCAGCAGCAGATGAGGCCTCTGCTGTACATGGAAAACGTGCCGTGCTTTGTGTAGCAGCACGGTGGAAAATAGTGTATGTCAGAGGATGGGAGCGGGAGGAGAGCTGCATGCAGATGCTGAGTGGACGGCTGGAAGGCGTTAAGAGCCACAAGAGCTTTTGCTGGCAGAGGTATGGACCTAAGATTCAGGGATGTGTATGAGAACAGGGTTTCTCATGTGGCAAGTTAAAAAATAGGGTGTTCCAAGCCTAAATGGAGGGAACAGTTAAGCTGATTTGGTGGAATTCAGAGCTGTCACATAATGATTAACGTGGCAATGTTACACGGTAATATTCTACATTAATAGTGGTTGTCCGAGTTTGTTCCGTGCAAAACAGGGAGAAGTTTTAATAGATGTATTTTATGGTAAAATGGAGTATTTTGAATGATAAAGGCCCTTAATGTGTTTCAGCATGTACCCCGGTGGGGGTGCTGTGTTCCTGGCCCAAAGCAGAGCCATTCTCAGGTCAGACCATGGGCACTGCATCACATTAACGAGCTCGGCTGGACAAGAGGCACTCGTGTCCTTGCGTAGGCAAAGTGAGCTGTGCTTTAACTAAGAGTACATCCTCGTGCACTGAGAAACACCAGGCTGGGATCTGAGTGCTTCTGTGGTGCTGTTCTCTCTTCCCTTTCCCAAACATGTTGCCAGTCCTCAGTATTCTGGGCGTTTCCCTTCGCTTTTTAGGCCTGGGAAAGAAACGGCTTTAAAGAATCTTTGTCAGAAACGCATTTTATTTAACACACTACTCAACAGTTTTACAAATGCTCCCTTTGATTCCCAGAGGGAAGGGAACAACGAGCGCTGGATCCTGTCCCTTCAGGACCTGGGGCTGGGGCTGCCCAGATGGGCTGACATATAGTGCCCGTCTCCTCTGCTCTTGTCAGGAAGCACAAAGCAATGTATTGTTAGCAGTGCCCTCCGTTGTGTCGTGCGTGACAACACGTGCTGCTGTGCCACGGGGGGGTGAGGAATGGGGCGGCTGATCCGTGCCAGTGGGAACGGTCCCAGTGCTGCCAGATGGGAACCCCTCAGCCCAGACTGGAAAGAGGCAGCAGGGGGAGAGAGAGGGGTGTGGGTGAAATTGAGGGTTGAGTGTTGAATTAGACAATGGAATCGGTCTCCTTTTGTATTTCCATCACGGTGGTGGTGTTTCAGCCTCACAGGGCTGTGGCTTCCTGCAGTGCTGATGTCTCAGTGGGGCAGCGGTGGGGCTGGAGCACGCCGTGCCCTGGGAAATTACTCTCAGCTCTTTTTGGCTTTAGGAAAGAGACCAGCACGTCGAGCAGACTGGGCCCAAGCATGGAGCTAAGGCAGCAGCCAGAAGCGCAGGTGGTGTGGGGAAGCCTGCTCTCCTACACACCTGCTGAGGGGTCCAGCAAAGCTCAGGAGGAGCAGGTGGAGAACGGGTGTAAATTCTGTGCTCGTGTCCAGAAGAACAGGCAGCAGAGCCTACTAGCAAAGCCTTTTCTAGATCTTATCTGTGAACACACTTGCTGCTTTGGGTAAGAAGTAGGTTTAAGCCTGGAAAAGGCATTTATGTGCACGTAGGACAAAGTGGAAATGGTGTGAGGCGTATGGGCAGTGACAGCACAGAGCTCCCCGCGTGGGGCACGGTGCTGCATCGCCTGGGCTTTATGCTGGAACTGGATTTTAAAGGTACCAAATGCTCACTGAAGTCAGGCTTACTGGAGATAACCTCCAGCACTCATCATTTTCTCGTACCTAGAGGATATTGTTCAGTCACTTCAACACAGCAGCAGTTTCCTCTAGTTTGAGAGTGACTATCTCCAAGACTCCTACTCTTGGCACGAAGGCATTGCAGTCTTGTTTCAGGGAAGTACCTTACAGCTCTCAATCCGTGGCACCCCTTCTGCCCGGCTCGCTGTCCCACTGAGCCACGGCTGCTGTTCAGGGCTGGCTTTCTAGATCCTTCCCCAAGAGGTGAAGTCGTGTATGCAGAACTAGAGAGCGCTGGAAAAGACTTCCCAAGCACACAGAGCTGCAGTGAGGACGAGTGGCTGGTTTTGTAATTCACAAAGTCACCCAAGTGACCGGTGATCCCGCAGCTCCTGGAGGTCCGGCGGCATCTCTCCTGCTGCCTCCTTGGTTGCTGTGGGTTCGTCCCGTGAAGTGGCAGACCTGTCTGATTCGCTGTGACACCACCTGGTGGGATGCCACCGTGTGCCAGCAGGATGGAAACTGACATGAAATGCCTGGGACATCTTTCCCTGCATCTGGAAGGAAGGTTCGGAGCAGTCGGCCTCTTCTCTCCTCCGGGCTGATTTCAGATGTTAGCAAAACGATGTGCAACCCTGTTATCTCGTGCCAGCTTTCCTCTTCTGTACGTTTTCTTCTAAACGTAGAAAATGAATTATGCCTTTTCTGCAAAAGATGTGTTTGAAGGCGATCCCAGGTAATGTGTTTTAAGATTAAAATCCGTTCAGCCTCAAAAAGTGGTAACCCCCGGACAGGGGGTGTGGGCTTATCTGCAGGCAGGAGATGTTTCTTTTGTGACTCGATAGCAAAGGAGGAATTGAAAATTAAATGACTTATGGAAAAAGGAAAATGATGTGGGCTGATGAACTTCATTTTGGGGCTTTTACTGAGATTTGGCCGTTCTCCTGATGATTAATGCAGCGGAGCTATAGCTTCCTTCTCTGTCTGAGCTCATTCTGCGTGTCTCTCACCACAACAGCGTTGGTTGCTATGAAATCCCCAAACAGCTCTTGTCAGTGAATCAGTGTTTTCAGAGCTGTTAGCTACGGGAAGGGTTGCCTGTACTGAAATGAAAAGGCTTTTTGTGCAGAAATTCAGACACGATAATGGCTTTTGAATGTCCCTCTGAAACTCCTGAATATAGACCATGCCAAGAACCTACAGATGCCTCTCCCTCATCCCACCCCCCGCTTTCAGCATCACTTTTGGGGTGCTGTGCACTAGTTCAGCAGTATGAAGGTGTTCTGCATGTTGGTTTAACACAGGTCTCATCTCTTGGCACTCTCACTCTTGTCCATCTGCACCATGGAAAGCGAGGTGCCTTCGGCCTGCCCGCGTATGGTGGAGAGGTGGTGAGCAAACGGGCGACAGTCTGCCGGCCCTGTCCTGCCTCCCTGCCTTCTCCTTGGCTTTCTAGGAGAACCTGGGCTTTAATGTGACTGTTCTGAGTTAACCCTGTGGGGATTTCTGACTGTTGTGGGCCCCCGAACTGATCCCAGGGCCTTGGCCATTGAGGCGTGCACCTGGCTGATTCATTCCTTATCTCTCTTCTCTCTCTCGAAAGGACGATTATCCCTTTCTTAGCACCTCTTGAGCTATTTTGTTAGAAGTGGACTGGACAGCTCTATGTGGGTTTGTCTGGCTGCAGTGTGAAGCGTGGCTGTATTCGTATGGCTGGCATCGTGTGCCGAGGGCGCTCAGGGGCTGTGCTGGGACGCAGCGGGTGCCGAAGCTCTGCAGGGCTGCAAGGCTGGCTGCTGTGAGGATGCTGGCTGAGCTGCTTAGCGCTGCATAAAGACACCTTGGTCATTAAAGGTCTGATTACAGCTGAAGCATCCACGGAGTCTGCAGTGTGATGCTTGGTCACCTCGTGATGGGAAGCGTAGACTAATGGTTCAGAGAAGACGTGAAGCTGTTCTGTGTCTTGGAGAGCGTTTCTCCTTGTGATTTCTTAGGCTTTGAGCATTGCTTTTTCTCCTGTACTTTATTTCACTGCGTTTAATACCTCCTTTCTCACTCTGCAGACTCAGCTCATTCAGATGGTGATATGGATGCTCCAACACCGGCTCCTCATTCAGCTCCACACGTACGTCTGCCTGATGGTGCCCCCAAACGAGGAGGAGTTCCGCGCCCAGGATGAGGACATGCCCTTCACCGCCAGAGTTGGAGGCCGAAGTTTAAGCACCCCCAATGCTCTTAGCTTTGGTTCTCCAAGTATGAGCCAACTTTTCTCCGCTGGTCACACTGCAGCCCACTTCTAGCCCTTCTCTTAGCAATGATGAGGGTGACAGGCCTTAGTAGTAAGATGATTTGTCTTTGCTGGGATGCTTGCTAACAATGACCAGCCCTTCTTCAACGTAGAGCTGAGCGTTGGTGGATGCGTTAAGTGCTTCACGTAGCTCTTTGTAATTTGCTAAGATCTCATTTAGTCATGTCAAAAATTTCAGTATTTATCAGAGGCACTTCAGTGCATTTCTGCCAGGGAACTGCCTACTTCCTTGCAGTACTAAAGAGTAACCACAGTGGTCCTCTGCCTGCACTGCTGCTGCTGCATGGATTCTGGTTAGCAGGAGAGGAATAGCATTGTGAGAATTTGCTATAACCAGTATTGGTTTCTGTGCAACCTGCAGCTTTACACAGCTCATGAATTAGGGCAGAAATCTTGGAACGTGGGTCTGATAAGTCTGCAATCTGCTTATTTTGGCTCCCTCGCAAGAGGATATTGCTTCTTGGCCTTGCTTTCTGCATGCTTCCATCTTCTGTGTTGTTAGGCTCTTTGTGTTACCACTTCATGGTGTTCCAGCAGAGCTGGCTGGGAATTTTCTTTTCAAATAGTTTATGGGCTGTTTATAGTCTCCAGAAGTACAGTTTTCCAGATAAATTGATGGTGTTGTTGAAACACTTTACTTTCCCATTGAGAAATCCCTGCATTGTTGTATCACAAATTGCGGTTACACGTAGCATTTCCAGAGCCACTTCCTTTGTTCTCCAAATCCGAGGGGACTGATTGGAAAGACTGCATAGATATGGCCTGAAATGATAATCTTTACTTCATTATGCTGGGCAGTATAAAGATTCTGTGTCTCTTCTCTTCCCCTGATAGCTAGCAGCGATGACATGACTCTGACAAGTCCCAGCATGGATAATTCCAGTGCTGAGTTGATACCTGGCGGGGACTCACCCCTGAATAAAAGGATGACAGAGAATCTCCTGGCAAGCTTGTTGGAACACGAGCGGGAAGCTATCCTCAATGTCCCTGCTGCCCAAAATCCAGAAGATCTTCGCATGTTTGCAAGGTAGGAAATGAGGAGCGCGGAGCGTGACCTTCTTTTTCCTATCCTCGCTGTTTAATTGATGGATAGGTGTGGGCTCTTATCAAATACCATTAGCTTGGGATTTTGGAAGATAAATCATTTCAATCAGCAGTTTTCAACAAAAGCTAATAGATTTGTCACAAGAACACTTGTTAACCTGGTTCTGGATGGTGAAGGGGCACAGGACATGTGGTTGGACAACAGGGCCTTCGCTTTTTGCCTTCCAGTTTTGCTGTGTCCACACGCGGTAGACATAACTGCCTAGCTTGAAAACATAATTCTGAGTATCCAAAGCAAAGACCTAGTCATGCTGGTGCTGTCACTGTGTGTCTGTTAGTATTACCAAGACAGCTGTTATTTATTTTAAGGTTCGTAAACTACATACAAATAGGAGACAAAGGAAAAAAGCATCAGAGATGAAGTCAGCCCGAGCCCTTCTGCAGAGCGGCCCTCAAAGGCTGCCAGGCCTGTTTAGCTGAGATAAGCTGCTCGTGTGAAGGGTTAGTTAGCTCTGCAGGTTAAACTCATGTCGTGTAGCAACAAATTTCCACACTACTTAAAATAAGCGCGGTGTGGCTCTGCACGTTGTGAAAAGCAGAGTGACTTCCTAACAGCTGGGAAAAAGGAGGGGGAATCCCTTCTTTCCCAAGCGTTTCAAAACACAGTGGCATCACTGGAAGTTGCTTTCACTGGCTGGCGTGCTCGTAGAGCAGAAAACAACCTGGGGAGAGACCTGCAACTTTCCCTGTACTTTATGAATGCAGGTGGTCGTCCCCTGCAGCCTGTTCCTCCTGGTTTGCTGCTCAGTTCAGGTATTTGTGCAGAGCCCTGCCGTGCTGCAGGGTAGGCATCTCCTCCACCTTCTGTAAACTATTCAGAGGATGTTCTCTGCTTGAGTGGCAACACTTGGACCACTTGAGAACTTTGAAACGTGTGTTCTTCATTACCAGAGAAGTGGTTACAAAACCTGTGAAAAAGAGAAGGAAAAACAAAATCAGAACCGGTGCTATTTTAAAACAAGCTCTGTGGGGGACGCCGGGCCAGTGTAATGGCAACGCAGGTTGTTAATTATCCCGGAGAGAGGAAAGGATCTCACGATTGCTTCCCCGTCACCTCTTCATCTGGGTGAAACAGCAGTGTGAAAGCTTTGGAATTGCAGATGCCAAAAATGACTTCAGTTTCTTCAGCAAATTGGCTGCAGTAAGCAGGCAGCTGCCCTAATGATGTTTGCTTTGCAGATTGCCCGTGCACCGGGTTCTTTAGCAGAGCCATCCCGGGCATCTGCAGTCTGAATTTCCATTCCAGTGTAGATTGAATTGACGACTGTAACTTACTCTTAAGTCAACAGTGAGGAAGAGAGAAGGTAGAATAAAGAAAGCAGCCCTGCGGGTAGGATGCTGGAGTGTAAAAATAGAAATGCTAATGCAAGATGCTCTCGGTTACTTGCGACTTTATGAGGCCGTAACTTGGTGGTTGTGTATTTTCTCTCTTGTGCTGTGAACCATCTGAGGTGAGTGGGTAAACCTGTGGCTCTTAATGAGAGTGTAAATAATTGTGGAGAAGCTGCTGCGGTGAATGAGCTGATCCTCCTCATTACCCCAGCAGAGGTTACAGCATCAGCTCTGCTTCCTGCTTCGTCTTCAGGAGCAGCACCTAATGAGGGCTGCGCTACAGCAAATAGCTGTGCTGGATCAGCTGCCTCCCAGAACAAATTCCTGCTATAAATGCGTAGTTAGTGCACTAAATATACTGCAACTGACCTTCCCAGTATAGTTTTGTGTGCACAAAGGGATGGTCTATTTTCAGCATGGCAGCAAAGTTCAGCCTGATACATTTTTGCCTGCCTATGCCCCTGAACTCCTGGTATTCATTAAACAGATGACACAGAAGGGACTTGTGCCTGTCCATTGCTACGCACAGCAGTGTTTGCAAGTAGAAGCCTTAAGGGGGAAATGAGGAATATGGGAGCTTGGCTCCAGCATTGGCTGCATTAACCCTCACAGCACTGAACCAGAATTCAAAGCCAAGCTGTTTCCATAGCTGCTGCTGGAGGAGGGGGGCACGTCCTTCCAGAATCAACTGGAGAGAGCCACGGGTTCTTTTTGAAGCAGACCTTCAGGTACATACACAAAGTGCTCCTCACTGCCTGTGCTTTTGTAGGCAGGTTGAGGCTGCACTCATGGCTTCTCTCCCAAGCCATGGGCACAGAGCTGCTCTCAGGATTCTCTTTATTGCTCTTACATTGAGAAACAGGGGCCCTTGACTCCACGGAGGAATATTCAGAGGTGACGTCAAGCTGAGACCAGTTGTACTCCATCTTCAAGCAGTGCTGGTGAAAGGGATATCTCCTTGGCCAGACGTGAGCTAATCTCATTTGAGTGACTGATGTGGAATAGTCACTTTGGGGTTTTTTTTTTTGGTGTGAAGTAGTTTAGGGAACTGCTGTACCACCACACTGCTGATCGTGGAGCAGCTCTTGTAACTCGGAGAGGGGAGAACAGCGCTGAGCAATGGAAGGGAATAATCTTCCATCACTGCATCTGCATCTGGAGGCACCCATCTGTCAGCAGACGTATTTGTGCAGCTCCAGAAGGACACAAATGCAATCGCTGCCCTAAGAACTGCCACCTTCTGCCTCGTTTGGGTCCCATAAATATTCATTGCCCAACAAGGTGAAAAAAAGGCTGAAGAAGTTCTCTAGTGCTGGCAGCAGTCTGGCTGGAGCAGGAGCCTGGGCCGGGCTCTGGGGTGACTGCCAACAGCATTTTTGTGATATTCTTTAATATCCTCTCTAGCTTTTATTGGAATGGAAACTATTTCATCTTCACCAGCTACAAATCCAGACTCTTTTTGAATGTAGGGTGGATGTACTTATTGGAAAACTCCTCCGTGGTCTGCGTTACCGCTGAAAGCCAGGTCAGGATCATTTGCACAGATGGTTGTGCTGGGGGACACCACCCCAGCAGCTTCGTAGAGCAGAGAGAGCATGGTGCTTTCAAAATCTCCTTTAAAGTCACTCATTGAGCAGCGATACCAAGTAGGGAAGGGGGAGCTTAGGCCAGGAGCAGGTACACAGCGCCCAGAGCTTGTTGGAAAGTCGGAGCTAATGCATGTAGGCCAGAAGGGAAGGGAGAAATCCAGAAGGTGGTCCTGGTGGGGGAGGAGTCTGATAGAAGTGACAGGTCGGTGTTTTTTGAGATAAAGGATGTTCATCCCCTGGGCAGCTAAAACATAAGCATAAAAAGCCCCCAGACCAGCAAGGGATTTCAGAAGTTACCATTGGTCCTTCAGGGAGCAGTGTGTTTTCAGAGCACACAAACCCTCCCTTTCCCAAACAGCCACTTCTCCGTGCACTGGGTGCCATCCAACGAGGGAAGGAAGCCCAGTGGCCTAACTCAGATACCCACTGGGAGGTTTGTTCTGTCCATTGGCATGAAGCAGCAGGCCAGCACGTCCCCAAGCTGCAGATGGGTATGGAAACACGAGCAGAAGCTGACAAGTCCCAGAGCAGAACATGTGGTGTACAAAACACGCAGACGCACACGTGTTTGTCGAACGGGAGAAGTGATTCTGGCACATGTGTTCGGGCCTTGACTAGCTGGAGTATTCTGAGTGATGCACGCTATGGTTCCTATGTTGTTAAGACAATTAGGAGAATGAGCAGCAGACTGGAGCCTGTGTGCAGGGCTGGCGTGGTGGTCAGCACGCACTCAGGGCTGTGCTGCAGGGACAGCTGGCAGCGGTTGTCACTGGCCCTGCTGCCACTGTGCAGGGCTGAGGCTCCTGGTGTCTGTGTGAGAGGTTGGTGCCCGCCAAGGGGACAGCTGTACTGACCAAAGGGGACTAAAGGATTTCAGTAGTCATCGTGGCTCGGGCTTAGAGTCAGCATTTAGGGGCTCTTCTGGGACTTTGTTACTCCCAGAGCTACTCTGGGGTAACAGATATATAATAAATTTTCCATCTCCCTGTTGCAGCCTCTCCCTGAACTGATCCAACCTCAGTGCTTACGTGCCATTACCAAGCCTGTAATGGACCGCTGTGGGTAAAAATATCCTCTGAATTCTAAAACCAAGAGCTAAAACTATTGACAAGCTCAGGAAATGCACCAGGCTAGGAGACCTTTTGGTACAAGGCACAAAGGACCTTTGCAAGACCCCAGGGTCGTGTTTTCTTGTTACCAATCCGGGCAGCACAGGAGCAGGGCTCCATCCAGAGCGACACTGTGGAGCCGAGCAAGCGTGATGGGAATTGGGTACTTCAGGAGATGAGAATTTGGTGGGTAATGGTCCCTGTGCTGCTTTTCCAGGGGATTTCTGTGCCAGGCACGCCTGAGATAAGAGCAGATTTCATTCATTTCGCTTTCCACGTAAATGAGGGACACAACGCGAGCGCCTCCTGGTTTGTGTCCTGTTGGAGAGGAGCTCGAGGGTGGCAGCATGGGTTCTTGCTACGTGCACTTGCTCTTGGCCCACGCCTTCCTTGCTGTCCTTCCTGCAGGCTGCTTCACTACTTCCGAGGCCGACACCATTTGGAGGAGATCATGTACAACGAGAACATGCGTCGCTCGCAGCTGCTGATGCTGTTTGACAAGTTCCGCAGCGTGCTGGTCGTGACCAGCCACGAGGACCCGGTCATTTCAGTTTTTCAGTCCCTCTTAAAATGACGGCCGGAGAAAACCTGCCACGCTCTTTGATATTCTACAAGATGCCTGAAAAGGAAGAGACGAACCCGGTTCCTCCTCAGCGCACGGCGCACAGCAGGCTCTCTGCCGGCGTGCCTCCGTTTCGCACCTTCTCCCTGTGTGACAGCTGAGGTCTGCGGGCCACCTGCAGGATTCCTGCTCCTGGATCCCTGCCATGCCACGCTCCCAGCACGGGAGTTGCTGTCTCGCGGGCCTTCCCTGGCGCTTCTCCTTCCCCGGGGCTTTTGAGATGGGTGAGGGCGGTGCACGGAGCGTTCCTGATGTGCGGGTGGATGCTTTGCACCAAAGATGCTTTCCCTGCTCTCCACCCCCACTCAGCAGAGGGCACCGCTCAGGAGCAGCCTGTCCCCACCGCCCTCCTGCTTGGCCTCTGCTCAAGGGCAGAGTGAAGCTGGCCTGGCTTTTAGGGAAACAATTCTGGGTACGGAGGAATTCTGTTTGACCGTTGCTATCTGGAAGCAGCGGGGACGTAAATAGGAATGCCAAGTATCACCAGTAAACAGTTTTGTGAATGAAAATGATTTGCTTGCCTTGTTACAGCTTTCCTCTCCCCAGAATCCTTATGAGGAAGTGCCCGTGGGGGCACTGCTGCCACCAGCAGCCCATTTGTTGGCAGGTTTGCAGGTCTGTTTTGGACTGTGGTGGGGAGAACTTGGTTGGCTGAGCAGGACTGAACCTGGCTGGCCGTGCTGCAGGTGCAGGTTGTATCAGTTCCCCAAAGCTGCAGACTAATGGCAGTCACGCTTGCTCCTCTGGGGCCTGTTTTGTTGCTCTGTTCCCCTCCCTGTATGGCTGTAGGGAAGCAGACCAGGGAGCTGGCCTGGGTTAAAGCTGTCTAGCTGAAAAACAAGGTACAGGGATGTACATAGCTCTGCTTCCTGGCCTGGTCCAGCAATCCTTGTTCAGCTATGCCAAGGCTACAACAAGAGCCAAGAGCAGCCCCTGCTCTTTTTGGCTGCATCATGAACTTAAGCCAGCTGTGGTGGTGCAGCAGGGCTGGGCCCACATGCCTGGCCGAAGAAGCTGCTCTAGCAATTCCAGCTCAAGAGCTTCTGTTCAGGAAGGAAAGACCAAGCAAGAGCCCAGGGTGTCCACGCAGCTCTGTACCCAAGAAGGGGTGGGGAGATCTTTGCTTCCATGCTGGTGGCTTCCAGTGGTGTGTGGTGCGTGAAGACAGTCAGGTTCCTCATCCAGACTTTCCCTTATTCCGCACACACACAAGCTGGAGCTTTTTCCCACAGCTGCAGGGCTGTGAGAGTGGCTTCACTTGCCCACACAGCTTGGGGTGAAAACGTGAGCATTGTGCAACTTACCTGCCCCCAGCCAGGAGCAGCACAGGGCCTGCAGCACACTGGATACCCAATGACAGCTGCTTCAGCACAGTCCCTTCTGCGAGCCCTCCCTGCAGCTGCAAGCAGGGATGTTACAGAAGAACAGAAGTGATGCCTGAGCTGAAATCAGCACAACACTGCTATAGGGCTTCATGGCCCACCCGTCCCCAGCAGCTGCATCTGAAGGTGAGTTAAGGAGCTGGACATAGCAAGGACTGTTCAGAAGGGGCGGGTCAAGGGGTTTGAAAACTGGAGCTTTTTTGTGCACAAGAATGCCAAATGAGGAGAGAAATCCCTGTCACCTGTCGGTTGTCATCACAGGGATGATGCTGACAGGCACAAAGCCAAGTGCCACACAGGTCACTGATGGGGTGTGGTGCTCCCCAGGCCCGGGGCCACAGGTGAGCAAATGAACTAAAGGGGAATGGGCAGGAGAGCTGCCTGCTGGCCATCACCCAGCTGTGAAAAGACAAAGCCTGTCCAGGGGCAGCTCAGGGCACAGCGTGGTGATACCACCGGTCTGGCAGTGGATTATTTGTGCAAGATGTGGCTTGGTGCAGCACAGCACACAGCTCAGGTAAGGCAGGGGCCACCTGTCTGCAGAGAAGCGTGCAGCTAACCCGGGGCAGGCAGGCTGCTAACACTGGTGGCCATTATATCCCAACACCCAAGCAGCTGTTTGGCCTAGCTGCAGGGCTCGGTGCCACGTGTGCAAGGCAAACTGCCAGCACTGCTGCAGTTCTACATGGATTCTCCCCTGAATCCTATTTTTCCCCCCGCTGTACTTCACGGCAGGCTGCAGCTCTGCAGGTAGTACTGTGAGGCAGAGATCTCAGCACTGGTGCTTTCTCTGTGTTCAGGCTCCCACACTCGTAGGCTTTGAACTGGTCTTAAAAGCAGATGGAAAAATAAACAAAACAAAAAACCCCATTGGATTTTATAGAATGGTGTAGGTCGGACCGGGCCTCTAGAGGTCTTCTGCCCAAATTCTGCTCAGAGAAAATGTGTTGGATCAGGTCACTCAGGAGCTTGTCTGGTGGAGGTCTGATTGCTCCCAGTTCCAGCGTTTGACCACCCTCATGGTGAAAAAGTTTTCCATGTAGCTAATGAGAATTTCCTGTTTTCTAGCTTGTGCCCATTACATCTCATCCTGTCCCTGTGTACCTCTGACAGAACTCTGGCTCTGCCTTCTCTGCACCCTCCCACTAGGCAGCTGTAGCCAGCAACAGGATTCTTCTTTCTCCTCCTCATCTCCAGACTGATCAAACCCAGCTCTCTTGTGCTTTCTGTCAGCCCTGCTGCCACCCCCTCTTTTGGCATTCCACTGAAGAAACCAAGTGTGCCGGCCTCTCCTGGGGGCCAGCAGAAAGGGCAGCAGCACAGCAGGTCAAAGCTGTGAGCTCTCACTAGTCATCCACCTTACCAGAGCCTGGATCCATTCACAAGGGAGAAAGTGGCCTTCAGTGCTGAAATCCAACCTCGGTTCAGGCTGGGAGACTCATGCCAGTCTGCCCCACGAATAAAATTCCACCTTGCTGCACTCACTGTGATAAAGTACATTTATTGTTAAAAACCTCCAAGCTGCCCTTCCTGCTGCTGCCCCAACAAGGCTTGAGGCTCTCAGACAGAGCACAGCTCAGGTCCCGGTTGGTGGCACACTTGCAGGACTCATCAGCTGCAAGAGATGGGTTCCACTGCCGCCATCTCTCGCTCCATTTTCTTGTCTACAACACTCACAAATTTGTTTCCCCGTAAATAAAACCTGAGAGGTTTCTCTGACCATTCTCCTCTGTTCCCAATACCAATCCTGGTCGTGGCTACCACGTCCTGCTCCCCTGGCAGCTCCTGTCCAGGCACCATCCAGATGGCCGCATCTTCAGTCAGGTCCCTTTGGTCAAAAGCCTTATCAATCCCAAATGCTTGGCAGAGCTTGGAGGGCCCATTACACAGCTGCCAGTCCTTCAGTGGCTTTGTGGGTCCTTTCCTTGAAGCGCTGCGCAGCTCCCTCATCACATCTAAACCCTGGAGAGGCTCCAAAGAGCGGAGTAAGACTGCAGCCCCTTCCCCTGTGCAGAAAAAAAAGCCATGTGTTAGTACAGGGTTGTTCATAAGGAACATCTCAGCAGAAGCACTGCAGTTTTGTTGCCTGCCCCTATGGAGCAGGGAGTTGCCTGCAGCATCCAGCCACAGGGCCTGTGCTTCCCCCAGGCTGCTACCCCGTGCTCAGTGCACTCCCTTCCGTATGCTGAATGTCCAGCATCCCACAGCTCCGTGTCCTTGGTTCATCTGCCCTCACCCAGCCCCACTTCCTGATGTTCCTAGGCCAAGCTGCAGCTCCGAGGCTTGCCAGAGGGCAAGAGGTTTTTCTTACATCACCACGATGTTCAGGAACAAATACACACATGGTTCAGTTTTGGCCTAACTATCCAAAGCTGCTCCCAAACCCAGTGGATTTATAATAAACTCTGATGATAAGGTCTCCAGCCAACAAAGGAGAGGAGAAAGAAGTCCAGATGCTGCCAACAGAATGCAGCAGAGCTGGGCTGGAGGAGGGCTTCAGGCATGTAGCTGCAGGCTGGGGAGCAGCTGGGCCACTCCAAAGGAGCCCTAGGTGGAAGCATTACTGATCCAAGCACCAGGCTGAGGTGTAGGTGTGACAAACATGGCCTTGGGTGATACAGAGGAGTCAGGGCAGCGTCCTTGTGCCGGGGAAGCTCTTGTGAGATGGGTGCTGGGGTAGCGGGGGCTGCACAGCCCTGGGAGCATCACTTCGGCAGATACAGCCCCGTCCGTGACAAGGAGCAAAGAAAACGGACATTTTTCTTCTCCATTGTGATTCATCACCCTGCCAGGAAGGAGCCTTGGGAACCTCCGCCTCCCCACTGCCACTGGGACCGGCTGCTCCCCCTCATTTTGGTGGGGATGAAGCAAAGACGCAGCTCTAAGCAGGGAAAAGCCCCTGCAAGGAGGATTTCCAGCCCGAGTGGGCCAGAAATACTTCCTTGATATTTTCCATTGGAGAGCAGGGAAGGTCTTCTGCTGACCCCGCGTGGGTGAGGTGAGGCCCTGGCAATGCAGCCTGTGTGCTGCCCCACACTGTGCCTGTTGTGCGGGGCCGCCCACGGCATTCCTCCCCTCCGCCTCGGCACTGGGGATGCTGCTCCTCAAGGACTTCCTTTCCCTCTCCAGCCTCCAACATCTGGAGCCGTGCTGAACCCTGGCAAAGGCTCTTGTAGCCCAGCAGATCCCCAGGGACCCGCGATTTCCCAAAATAGAATCCCTCCCCTATTTTGTACAAGTCTCACAACAAGCTACTCACAGCTCACAAACTGGAAGCCTGATGTCTTGCTGCTGTGAGGTGAGCCCATTGCCTGGTGTTGCACAGAGCCCCCGCTGCCCTCCACGCAGCTCAGCGAAACAAACACGCTCACTTCCAACAGCTGTCTGCAATCTGTTTGCAGACACTCCCTTTGCTAAGGAAGGGAATGATGCTAATCTGGCAGCCAAAAGCTGCTACGGTGATGTCGAGCTCAAAGGTCATTTTAGATTTTTAAGAACATCCTCCACGTCCTAATTCCGCTTTTCCTCCATGCGCACAGAAACATCCTTCACACTGGGATGCTCTCGCTCACCAGCACCAAGTGTGAGATCCCGAGGAATGGCTAATTATATGACTTGCTCTCATCCATCACAAATGCAAGTGGAAACTGTGGGTGCTTGAATTCAAGTGTGTCCTTGGGAGCTGATGTGAAGAAAGAGACGTGCTGCAAGCAGCTGCGGCGCTCCAGAGCCCCCACGCAGCAGTGGCAGGGTACCTGGCATTTGTCTCCTGCTGCTCTGCGAGCATTTCCACTGGAAAGCTTTCCAACTCCTTGTAGCCACGTGCAGCACAGACGAGCGTGAGAGCAAGACCGCCAAGGGAGGACAGGAGCTCAGGGCTGCCACAATGAGCTACTGCCTTCTCTGCCCACTCCTCCATGGGTGGACGTTCGGGACCTGCTGAGTGTTACTTGCACATCAGTTTTATTTCAACTATTAAACAGTAGCAGCATCGTTGAGCTCACCTCCTGCCCGCCAGAGTGCTGCAGCCTTCTCTCTGCAGCCTGCCCAGCTCGCTCCCAGGGCTACCTACCTTCAGCAGCTGCCTGATGCAGACACTGCAGCTGCCACGCTGTTGGCAGCAGTGCCCGTCCCGTGCCCCAGCCCAGAACACATTTTCCTCCCACGCCCAGCGCAGTCACTCCATGTAAGGAGCAGATTTATAGCTAAAGGGATCTAAGAAGGAAGAGGCTGGTTCTGTCCCTGGGCAGCCAGGAATCACGGAACGATAAGGAAGTCCCACACCCGCGCTGTGCTGCTCGCTTCTGCCCTGGGCTGACTCCAGCCCTCTCTCTTGGAAGCAGCTCTTGGCTGCTGGAGAGAAGAAAATTGTCTCCTGTCTCCACCCATCTGACTCACTGCTCCCAGAACGCTTCCTTCAAAGCCCCGGTCTGGGATCCCCGCTGCGTGACCCTGCGCCTGGGTACAGAATCACCGGGATCCCCGTTTTACAGGAGATTACTTCAGGTCTGGCAGCAAAACGCTCACATTGGCAAACTCCCGAGCAACAAACCACAGCAAAGTCAAAGAGAAGCTCGACCAGCAGTGACTGCCTTCCTGGAGCGAGGGAAGCTCAGTGTGCCTCGCAGCTCTCGGGAGGGCTCTCTGTACTAAGATGATTCTGCTGCCACCACCACGAAGCGCGGAGGGATTCACGTGCACACTGGTTCTATTTTGCTATCATTCAGGGTTTCTCTAAAAAACAAAGTAGTTGCACCACACGGCTCCAGGCAGCAGCAGTACTCGACACAGCAACGGGAAGGCCTCATCCAGTAAAATCCCACAGGACTCAGCTTTGTCTCGGTGATGTACACAGAGATTCCCCCTTCCTCTGTAACAGCAAATATCTGAGACCGCCCTTCAGCACTTTGTGGTCTTATGAACATAAAACTAGAGCTAAGTAAACGTGACCGACTTTGCCGACAAGCAAACTAATTCCATCAAAGCAGCGAGCTCGTCAACTGTCTCAGGACACAACTAAACACAGGTATAGAAGGGAGCGTTTCCAAGAGTATAAATCTCAAAGAAATCTTTTTAGAATTCAAACGTTAAGCATCTCTTTTTTTTTTTTTTTTGGTAAATAAAAGTTATTATTCCCAGTATTTCAAACACTAATAGCTGTTCTGAACAAAGAACCGTTCTGCTTTCGTTATCTGAGCAGATCTGGCAGAGGCACGGTAATGCAGTTCACATGCATTCATCCATCAGACTCCAGACTTGCACTTAGGAAGACAGGCTCCCCTCCCACACTATTACCTGGCACCGTTTTTCTGCTTGGCTACTGTCCAGGGGCCAAAACCAGAGGGTTAATGCTCATCGTCACAACACTCGCTTTCCGCTGTGGAATATACAGCATGCTGCATCTTGGAAATGGTGGAAAAGATTTTTCTGAGATTTTTCCAACAAAATAAGTGTTGACTCTAAGAAATGCATACTGCCATTTCAAGGTCTCTCATTAACCAAAAACATGTTTCCAAGGCAAAAGCTATGGTAAGGAAAGCAACACCTGCTTGTTAGAAGGAGAATCATTTGATTAGGGATCGGTTTTATTATCGTGAGAGCAATAAAAGAGGATCACAGATCCCGACACAGCCTGCTTTTTGCATTTTCTTTTTTAGTTTGTTTTTCTTTAAGATACAGCAAAGCAGCTAAAATGCTCCTGTAGTGACTCAGATGATAATGCTCAGACCCCTCCGACCCTGTTGTTCTCCTCATTCAGTTTCTGAGGATAAAGGCGGAGACAGAAGGCTTTCTTCTCATGACAGTGGACACCAAGATTTAGCCTCTCACTAGACTGCAAGTTTCCTTCTACATCACGGCCCTGAAGGAACACAGTGCACCGAGTCACACGGATAAGGCAGCAGCTCAGGTCACCCAAACTGGAAGCACCATCCCGTAAAGATTCCCTTGCAGTCCCTGAGCTTTATGTCTGCATCTGATCAGCTCACACAGCTTGCAGCTGGGACCAACCCCCCACCTGGCCGTGCAGCCAGAGACGGGTCCTGCTCGCAGTGTTTGAAGCTGACACACCGGCACTGCGTGTCCTTCAGCTTCAACTTACCTTGGCTGGAAACGTTCACGCAGAAATGAATCCCATAGATCTGATACACGTACAGAGTTCCGGGTTTCATGAACATGGCTGCGTTCCGTTGAGTTTGCTTCCCACCTTTTGAGTGGGAGGCTTCGTCTTCCCCACCCAGATAAGCTTCTGTTTCAACAATCCTCCCCCAGAGTTCCCTGCCGTCGGGAAGTTTGCGAACCAGAATCTGAAACAGAGGTCGGAGGGCATCCGTTAGCAACCCCCTGTGCAGAATAACCAGAGCAAAGAAGTCAGAAAAAGGGCCCTGAAGGCACTGCCCACTCTCCTCTCACTCTCTGAATGCAGTCTGTAAGAGTGAACCATTCCAATTTCTACTGTCTGGAGCACGTCCCAGTACAAGAAGTTTCCACCTATCATCCACCCAGCAAAACGCCTGGGGTGTACAGCTGTGGCAGTGTCATACAGAATAAATGTGTGACCGTATGTAAAACCAAGCAGCAATCTCCACAGCCCACAGAACTGCTTCTGTGGTTATTTTCTGCATTCTCACCCCGAGCCACCGGGACAGCACGTGGTTTAAGGCAAAAAGCACCACTGACACAAAGCACCATGAACGAATATTCATCCATTCAATCAGAAGAAATATGACAGCAGCATTAACTAAGTAACTACTGTGACTGGAAAGTCTCTCCCCCTAGAGGTGTTGCAAAAAAGTCCTAGTACCTAACTATGGAGATACCCATGACTGAAGTATTAGTGCTGTTTCTGTTTCCTCCAGTGCAGGAGAGCTGCTAATTGGCCTCAGGCAGGAACAGCAGCTCTTTGTTACTGCACTGTGCTCCTCATTGCTGCCAGCTCCTTAAATAAAACCAAGAAGATGGGAAAAAAAAACCAAAAAACAACAACCACCACAACTCTGAAAAGATTCTCCTGAAGGAAATAAAACGATCAGTAAACTCCACACAAAGCCATCTGTGGTTTGACCTGATTTCTAAACATTTCCTTTTCTTTTAATTTAATCTGCCTTTGTAACGTGCTGCAGTATAGTCTCATCGGTTTAATTCTACTATGCTTCCATATTTAAACAACAGCCATTCAAAAATGGCTTTCAAGATACAAAGCTGGCTTCCTAAGAGACTTTTTTCCTGGATTGCTCATGCAGTTGTTGGCCTGATCCAGCAGGGATGCTCCAGGAGTCTGTCTCAAACGCTGCAATTCCTGCATCTCATGCTTTCCCCACAGTGCTTCCCAAATAATTGAAACCATCAGTATTTTATTGTGGTGAAAAACAATGACTTCAGAAAAGCACTGGTGCCTGTGAATACTCCAAAGCACAGCCATGTGGCCAAACTGCTCTTGCAGTGCCATGAAAAGCAGGGATAAGGTTACAATTCTAAGAGTATGCAGGCCTTTCCCTGACTCTTCACACAAAATATCCACAGCTGAAACAGTTGCATGTTAAAAGTAATACCGGTAGAGCAGGCACCTCCAAAACCTGGTGGAACAAAGACAATGAAATAATCAACTACCAGTGCAGTTATATGAAAAGAACAGCATAGATTAGGTCACAGGAAAATGGAAGTGGTACTTTAAAGAAAATGTAAAAATGACAAAGAATTCACCTGCTTTGTAATTCTAGGCCTAAATAGGAAAAATACAGAATTAGGATTCGAGTGTTATCTGCCTAGGGAGATGGATGTACGAGGATGTTAGAGTCAGTGAGACATCAAAAAATGCATTACTACTGGACAGCTTCAGCAATCCTCACACAGAGCACGAAAATCTCACAGTAGGATGGAACATGGACTGTATTTTCTAGACACCAAAGAGTACTTTGTAGAGGGAGTAATCAGGGACCTCCCAAGAGAAGATGAAGCTCTCAAACTGATCCAAAGTCTTTGCCAAAGGCTCAGCATTGAAAAACAACTTTGTGTCATGACCATGAAGCATAAAGTTCAATGTCTTTCCACAAGCATTAAGGTCCAAAAATAATCTATTGCAGTATTGCTTACCAGCAAAAAGGGGAAACTACATTAAACAAGGAAGCTTGTTAAAAAGAACTTAAAAAAGGCAGCCAAAAGTCAAAGCAGGAAAGGCAAACTTCTAGCAGGATGTCTATAAAGAGAGAAAATACATCTGATGTACGAGAGAGAGGTTGAGAAAGACCAAAAATAAACCCAGCAGGAGCAAAGCAGAGCAAAGGTGTCAATTATGAGCAAGACAATATCCTTCAGAAATAAAACCAATGCTAGATACAGTGACACAGGCCAAAACAAAGTTACTGGAACAAATTCCTAAAGTATCCAGAGCAATGAGGACCCAGGGAGTCTCCTCACCCTACAGATAATGAAGGTATAAAGACGACTCAGAGAAGGGAAGATCACAGCAGTGAAACTAAAAACACATTTTGCAGTTGTGTTTACAAGGTTTTTACAAGGACAATACTGGAGGAACCTTCTCAAATGAGAAGAGTTTTTTGAAGGACTCGCTGAGCAGACGGGACACAGTTTAGCTCCCCTGCTCCCATTTCCAGAGGCTTTTGGCAAGGTCCAAAGATTCCTCAGTAATAAAGGAGAAGGTCCTTTCATGAACAGGTAATGACTTAAAACCTCAGAAACTGAAGGTAGAAAGAACAGGTTTCAGAGTGAATAGAGTTTAAGTGCAGGGCTGTGGAGCCCCAGAGGCCTCCATGCTAGGACGTATGCTGCCTCCCATATTTCTGTTAATAATGTGGGAGAGCTGATCACTGGTGAGCTCACCATCACTACTGGTAAACCCCAAGTTATTCAGAACAGCAAAAATAAAAGAAGGTAGATCAGACTTTTAAAGCATACAGGGCAGCATAAAATAAAGCACCAAGCAGTCTGCTGATCTGCTAGCTAAGAACGAAATATGCCAGTACACTGTGACAGGGGATATCAGTCAAGAAAGGCCAAGGACCTGCCATGCTATTAGCATCACGAGGGAATCACATGGAGGTAGAGAAGGAAATGATGTTGGCTGCACTGCATTACTTTCCACAGGGAAAAGCAGGAGCCAAAAACAAATAAAAGAGTACCTGAAAGTAATTGCCCTTAAACAACCTTCAAACCACAAACAGCAAAGCACATTTCAGTAAACCAGAAAAAAAGGAGAAACTCCACAAAAAAATGAACTAATCCTGAAGCGCAACAGTAAATTAAACCTAAAAAATTACCTCTGTGACTACATCCAAAATAGATTTAACTGCTAGTCTTCAATTTAACCAGAATTTTACAAGAAAAATAATGAGAACGGTATTCCTAAAATAGCAAAGCCCCAGAGGCAAATGGCAGAAAAAAAAGTTCATCCTTGTACACTAAATTATTAGCTAGTACATGCTCCAGTACAGTAATGTTGGTGTCAAGTCTTACCTGCCCCAGGAAGGATTTGGCCAGGCTAATGCAGGGCTGGTTGAAGAAATCTGCTTCGAGCTGGGAAGATTTCTTTTTCTCTGTTGCAAAATATTTGCTGCTTTTTGGAGAAGAGTTCCCATCAGGAGCAGTGGCCAGGTTCTTCAAGGCCTCAGAAGGAGAGATGCTGGCGTTGCTTTGGAGTGTGCTTAACTGAGCTAACAGCTTTCTTTTTCTTGGCATAGTTCTAGAAAATACCTGCAAACATATTTAGAAATGTAAATATTGTTTTGAAATAATTTGTTTCCATGAATTCTTATTTTTTACACATCCCTCCACAGCGGGTTGGTAAGGTATCACTGATGGGACAGTCCAGGCAAACCACAGCAGCAGGTGACACGTCCAGCTGGACTGACATCAGGTTAGGCAAATACTGGGTCTGCTGACATGCAAACAGAACATTGCAGTTTGAGCTTTCATCTTTTAATGGCTTAAGATAACAATAAACTCTGGTCCACATAGCAGTAAAAAGAAGTTTGCTAACTGTTAGGTTAGGAAATCCAGAATTTGAAAGCAAAGATAAACCTCTACCATCTCCTTCTTACTGAGGACTTAAATCATCTATTAAGCAGACAGAAAAGAATGGGAAAAAAAACGCACTGTTGAAATTGTGCTGGTTCAAGAAGTTCACAGAAGTGATGTATCAATCATTTCAAATAGTGATGCAATGGGTAAGAATCCAAATCTCCACGGGACACAGAACACTGGAGCTGGGAGGTGCCTGATTTACAGTCAGTGTCAAGCTTGTCACGCTGCAGGAATGTTTGTACTAAGACCTCCACAAAGTAAGGCTTAAGCTCACCTACCAAAGAGATGAAGAACAGTGTGTTCCAAACTGCAGTATGTATTTGTGACAACTACATAACCTGACATTGTTCTTCGAGGTTTGTCACCAAGGTGCGAGCTTCAAAAAGTTAAGGTGTCTTTTTCAGTGCCGCAGTCCCTATACTTGGCAAACAGGAACAAATGTACTCATTCTATAAAGCTCTTGGAAATCTCTGCTGGCTAACAGCATGACGTGGAAGCTGGGGGTGATGGATTAGCACTGAGACTGCAACCAGCTTTGGTTAGAGCCATTTTAGTGCAACATCTGCATTCTTTATTGCAGTAATTCAGTGATGTCAGAGACCTGCCATAGAATTGCCAGCTCCATGGACTATCACTTTCACTTTGTGGCAACTGTTAAAAATGTCACTAGAAACCACTTACCTCCCTCAGCCTAAATTGCCTGTGGCCTTTGCAAATGTGAGTCCTGTCTGGGAAGGAGGATGTGAATAGCAGGAAGTGCTGGAAGAAGGGACAAAAGAGGAACACTTCCCCATATCAGGCTAACTTCCAATAAGTCAATCAAGTGAATGCTTCCTGCTGAAGGCTACTTCCAGGCTTCTCTGACAGTATTAACTGGAGCTACATGAAGACATGCTGCAAACATGGCCAATTTGCGTGGAGCATGAACTCATTTGGTAATTTGTGCTTCTATGGAACGCGACATCAGAATGAGGATCCGAGCTGCCTGGCACCTAGTGCCTTTCCAGATAAGTAATTCTTAGAAGATGCAAGTGCTCCTACATAAACAATGCACTGGCAGCCCAAGGGCACATGTAATTTCATTGCCATAGGCTGATCCTGCACAGACCTCAGCATCTTCACCTCTCATTAGAAGCAGCAGTATAGAAGCAGTAGGATCCTGCCCTATAGTCATGAGAAATTCAGAGCCTACCACACGTGATTCCTTTAAAAGCAAGAACAGACTGAAGGGAATGTAGTACTGCCTCAGAAATCCAGAAAAGCCCCAATCTACGCTTTGTGCTTGTTCATGCCAAGATATGAGACATAAAACTCTATGCCTCAAAGCCTATCTGCTTTTTCTATAAAGGATGTTACCTGTATGTACAAATCCCTTCTTGCATACAAAAAAGCACGCTGTAGGTGACAGTGCATTTCAAGTACCCAAGCCCTATTTATTTGGGAAGTAAGAGATACCATCTCTTCACATGCAGGTCTGCAGACGAATCCCACAGCCTCTAGACTCTGTGCCCCCAAATAAGAACCAGCTGTGGATTCAATCACTTTTCACTAACCCTGTTCTAACCAAACCAGCTACAAGTTGTTAAGCACCTGTGTACACATACACAGAGAAGTAGGGAAGAAAGAAGGGGAAGATTAAGTGCTGAACAGCTCTGCACAGCACCTGAAGTGTTCAGGCCTGCTGGGCTATTCTCAGGTAATTGTTTAGGGCCCCGTAAGCCAGAATCAGAAACACTGAAACTGGTGTAAAAATACAGCTCAGCAGCAGATCCCCCTGAGGACAAGGGACAACTGAGTCTACACAGACTTCTTTAATCCTTCTAATAAGACTGCATGTGTAGGTATTTCCTTGTGTACTCAATGAGACAGAGTAATTCCATCAGTACTTTGCATACACTCTTGGCTCATGGGCCCAGATACCTGCAGCTGCCAGATGCTCCTGACACACATATGATGAAGCAATGTATGCAAGATTATGTTGTCACTTCTGGGGAAACAATTCCTCATACAATTCCCAGCTGCATAATTTTATATGGGTATATAGGAATGGCATAGTGGGTGAGACCAAAGGACATTTCTTCCTGAATCCTGCTCTCATCTCAGGGCAAAAGCAGAAGCCAAGGAAAGAACAGAACCAACACACAGTGCTTCTCCAGCATCCTCCATGTATCCGGCCAGAAACCTTTGAAGCAGGCACAGCTCCATGTACTTAGTAACCATGAGCTTTATCCAGTTTTCCTCTCAGCCAATGTAAAATCACCCAAACCACACTGCAACAACCACCACTTAACTACACATTGCTACAAGTTCCCTTAAGGAGTTCTGAACCTGCCTCTCAGAAATGCAGTTTGGTGCTCCCTACTTGTATTTGCAAGAGACATGGTAAAGTATGGCTTGCCTTCTTTACTGATGAAGAAAGAGTCATAGAATTAGTCATTACAGCTCCAAAAACTCACTCATTTTGTGTATAAAATTAGGACCGCTCCCCTGGCCACATGAATCAGTTTGCATTTGCAATTCACCAGTCACCCTTCCTCTTCACCACCCAGAATAATGTTAAACCAGCTGGAAACATTGTGACAGTCAGCACCCTGCCCCTTTTCCAGGTCATTGCAAAACGTTGCTCAGCACATCCAAGCACCACTTTAGAGGTGACCTCCAATCACCACGAGTGCTGCCCATTTACTCACACCCTCTTTCCTATCTTTGCACAAAGTGTTTAGGATGGGAACTATCTATTGTGGGAGGAGCTGCTCACACTGAACCAGAGGGCTGCAGCCATCTCTCTGGACAACAGTGGGAGAAGAGGCAGAAAGACCTTCCTGAAAGAAGAGTATAGCCAGGGGTTGATAACTATAATCACAAATACTACATCAGTCCCTTCAGAGACAGAGTTTGACAGTATTTGTAATCCTACTAACACCTCCAAAGGATGCAAAATAAACGATGATTGTATGCACCTTACCGAGTGCTCTGTAGGACTGGCAATGTCATTTCCTGCACTGAGTCCTTTCAGCTCCAGTCTGTGCTCCTACTGCCTGCTGGACGTCTTGAGCTTTTTGGAGTAAAACACAATCATCCTTCTGTAAAGAGCAAAGAAGATAGAAAATGAGAGAAAGCAATGAAACATCACAAAGAAAAAAATCCCTCAGCAAAATTACACTTAATTTTGGTTGACTCTCTTAAGTCACTTTATTCTCTTCTAATTTTTCTGTGACAAATGTGCATGAAATGAAAGCACAGAAGTTAAGTATAGTACTGGCAATGGATGTTAGCTAGCTCAGTCCCCTGAGACCTGAGTTAACCAGGCCGTTACCAAGCAGCATTTAGCGAGGCCTCAAACACTGATATGCAGTTCAGTTTTCTGATGTACATCGACATTATGTGTAACAAATGTCCTTTGGGAATATTTGGCTAATCATCCAAAAACCATGAGTAATTTTTTTCCACTTACATGACGGCATTAAAAACACTCATGATTTGTAAAGTTCACTGAATGACCGAAGATGTCTTTCCAAAGCCTTCATTAATGCAGTGATAAAAGGAAAACCTGTGACTAAAACCCTCAAATACCCAAATAATATCCAGAGAGTTCCACTTAAGAGCTTCTGTTGCAGTACAGTAACTTAAGAACCAGGAGGAAAGGCATACAGCTCAAAGATTTACCCGCTGAAGAATCCTGGAGTTGCTCCCTGCATAAGCATGGAAGCAGAGGGTTCTCAGGGTTCCTCCTAAGAAGTCCCCTCTCAGCTCACACCCAGAGAAAGGATCTGCTCCATACCCAGTCCTACAGTGGAGCAATATCTGAAGTCCTATGAGAAAGTTTTGACAGGTAGACGGGCAGGGGGATGGGACAGATAATTTCCTCCAGATTTCAGACCAGCTACTGCTCAAAAGAAAGGTCTTAGTATTCCAGCTCTGCATAAACAGCCCTGAACTCTCCAGCAAAACCAGATGCAGAGAATCACACTTTGCGATCAGTCATGAGACAAACTCAGTTTTAACCAAGATGCTGCTCTAGGAGATTCAACTGGGCCATTGAACTGCACGTGCTTATGAGCTTCTCTTTGTGAGTGGGAAAGTGCCTTTCTTCTATCTTCAGAGGAAAGACTTCCTACATGTAATGATTCAGGATTAATCTGTATGGTTACAGGGAGAATATTTGTCTGTACTTTGCATTGCAGTACCAGACACTGTCAAATAATTACAGTAAGAAAACAAACCAGTGAATTGAGGCCTTAATGGATGATGATCTGCAGAGATATGACTGTAAATGCAGGTTAAGACAAACAGCAGATATAATGTCCACCATGACAGCAAGCATTTTCAAAACCCCAGAACGAAGCCTTCAGGCTCTGTATCAACAAAGGATCTGAGGGGTGGGGACAATTTCCCACACAGCTTGGGATCATATGCTGTATGTGACAAAACGAGCCTGCTACTGGACAGTGAGACAAAAGACTTGGGATGATATAACACAAGAACAAAAGCTAAAGCTGCTCCTATAACAAGATGCTTCCAGGAAGCTATGACATCACCACTTATTGTAAAGGCTGTGGAAGTCTGAATCATAGATGTGAACAGCAGACCACAAACGCTTTCCCTTTCACGCCACAGTAGCCTTGACTCTAACACGGCAATCTTATTTAGAAGTGCAACCATTTCAAACCAGATTTTCCAATCAGATGACATTTCTGTAGACTGGGTATTTCCCCTCCTGATCGGGTCCAAATCCTACCGCTTTTGTGGCACTCACACATCTGTACAATAGTTGACTTTCCAGTATTTAGCTGCGAGATCCCTCTTCTCTGAGATCTCTGCAGCGCCTATTACTGACTCCATAGCCTCCCTCCTAATGTACAGACAGGCCAAAGGAAGCTCCCTGCAGAACAAAAGCAACGTGACAGGAAACCACAGCACAGCCTTATTCAAAATGCATGCGTACATGTCACCGTACAGCTGGTCACGCTGAGTTCCCCCAGCCTGAATGTATCCACAGACTGGTGACAGTACCATTTTTCTTAATGCCCATTACAGCCTTTGCAACATCGCTCACTCACTTCGCACAGAAAATACGTTTTTACAGCACTGGAGAGGGAGGCTTCAGTACACAAGCCTGTTACGTGGAAACAAACAGCACTGATACCCACGCAGAGAGCTGCGTGAGACCTCACAGCCTTTTCTATGAGACACCCTGAAGCATTCGCCATTCCTGCTGGCGAATCCTGCACAAAAAGAACAGTGACGGCGGCAGTAAGAAGAGCACACCGCTTTCACACCGCAGGACGCGTTTATGCTCCAACGCCCATCCCACCGACACCCGCTCAGGCCCACCCGGGGGTGCAGCGGGGACAAGGGGCACCCCGGGCAAGGGACCCCGCACCCCGCTCAGGCCCGGGCGCAACAGCGGCCTGCAGGCGGCCCTGCCCCGCCGCACACGCACCTACCGGGGCCGCGCCGCCGCCTCTCGGCGCAGCTGGGCCGGGCCGGGGCGGGCTGCAGCAGAGCACCGCCTCCCGGCGGCCGGCTAGGCCGCAGCCTGCAGCGGCCTTCATGTGAGGGTGGGCTTTGCTTCACTTGTGAAGCGTTCTGTGGATTTTTGGCTTTGCCTCACTGTCACCTATGTGCAGACAGCAGAATCCTGTTCCTAGTCATGTTTGCTGGACGAAAAAGCCCTCTTCTTGGTTGTCCACCACAAATCGATTTACAGCCTTTCCTCTGGGCGCCCTTCATCTTTCACTGTAATTCTTGTTTTCTGGACCATAAATAGCTTTGTAGTCCGTCTCTGAACTCTTTCTGGTTTTCAACATCATCTCTGCAGCACATTGCTCTTTCATATTAATCACACTCAGAAAAATAAAATCAAGGAGTGAATATACGTTCTGATGAATATGAACGGCCGCAAGCTGACTTTACAGAGGCCTGCATTAATTGTTCCCTCAGTTCCCTGAACAAGTGCCTGGCCTGCAGAAGATTTTCGGCTTTGGCTTTTACCCAGATGGAGCACAGGGTCAAAATGGGACCAGAATACAGCTTTCCTCATCACATTCTGGAGACATACAGTTTGAGCTGTTGATTCATAAACAATCCCTACAATAAAATGTCCTAACAATGTATAGGACAGTACCAATCATGTGGAGTGCATAGGAGGCAGCCACGCAAGAGAACGAGCCTTTAGCGTTATCTAATTCATAAACTTCCAGGGAGAGTTAATGTAGTTATCCTTCAGTATAGGAAGGAGGGAATTGCTGGTTTGGTTTTTACTTGGTCGCTTACAACTCCCGAGAATGCTACATCCACAGCTCTCCATGCAACCCCGTGTGCTTGCTTTATTTCCTTCACGCTTTTCCTGTCAGTGGTCCAAGAAAGGGAAGAAAATATACGCACAAAGCTATGAATAGTTTAATTGGAGATCTCTACAGCACTTTGTTTTGCTAAAATGGATGCAGATAAGCTCACAGTAGTTAGGATTGCTTGGAGAGATACTACTGTCTGGCTGCACTTTGCTTCAGTCTGAAATCAGTTTCTTGTGTTATTAGCAAAGAAATCAGGAAATTAAGAAAAAAAAGTATAAACAATGTTGACTGAGTGAAAGTCTCCAGAAGAGCTTAGTTAGCATCTTGGACCCCCTCACTCACATGCTTAACATCCCAGCTTTAATGTAGTGTTAGTCTAAGGAAGAAAGGCCAAGAATGTGTATGGAAAGAGAGACAGCCAATCATCAAATTGGCCTTTCAGCAAGTCCTGAAAATTAAAGGCAAAATGAGGCAAGAATGAGAGATGTGGAAAGGACTTCCTGGGGTCAGACCAGTTCAGCTTTGCAGACTTTCTCCTATGGGAGTCTGTGGGACAGGCACTATCAGGAATGCTGGCTTCTTTGATAGCAGATCTATTTCATGCCCAGAGGAAGTATTTCAAGCTTTTAGCACCTGAGGAATGTGAATCGCTCAAAGCCACAGCACATGCCACATTCTTCATTTGTCCAATAACTTCACTGTTACAGAATCAACACCTAAAAGAGCCTCTTGTAAAAGATGATGAGTTTGGGAAGATTTCCCCTCTATTGGGCAAAAGCATTTTTTATGTTTTCCTTGAAAGGAATGAGTTGGAGTCCATTGTTAAAAAATCTGGCTTCTGGAGTCCTGGGATCTGTGGCACACTGCATGTGTACAGTGCTTGCAAAGTGGTTCCCCACAGCTTCCAGGATATGCAGACTGCTGACTTACCTTCCTTTTACAGCGAGGACAGCAGATTGGCATGAAAGCAGAAGAAAGCATAAGGGACAGATGTCCAAGTTTTCTCTGTGTAAGATACCGAAAGTTTCATGATATTTGCGGAATTGTATTTTGTGTTCAGTTAGAAGGACACATGGAGTCAGTTCCCCGCTGACTAGTCACTTGCCACGGCCACAGGACTCTCACCAGGATTTGCAAGACAGCTGCAAAATTTAATGGGCCAACTATTGAAGAATTCCTGTGGATGAAAACGTTCCAAACAGCACAGGGATTTTATGACATCCACTCCTGGCCTCCCATGACATCCAGTCTTGGCTGCTGCTGCCTACTTCGCTTCAATTGCCAGTGTGTCTTGTTCGGAGCTATTCCCAGCCAGTGTCTGTTAGAGGTATGTACACACAGTCCTCAAATTAGTACCAGAACTATCCAGCTACTGGATGGGAGAAGGGCTCATACCCACTTTGGTATCTCCCCCACCCAAGCTGAGCCATGGATCAAATATCTAGTTCTGTGAACCAAGCCCATTCAACTTGTTATGTAAGTAGATGTGTATGTTTTATTCTAAATGTGGTGACATCCATGATGGATGCCATTCCACCCACTTCGTACTCGGAGTGCAAAGAATCCTAGCAAGTGCATTGCATGTAATGGGAAAACAGAATATTAACAGACCTCCTGGGAACCTCAGCTCTGGGCCGGAGAGCGCAGGCAAGTATTATTTAGTAACATATTAATGGATTCTATTTGGTCTCTATTTTTGTTCTGGATGCAGGACATTTTGGTTCTCTGACACGACAGAAATGTTTTGCTTTGTGGGATCACTCAACGCAGAGAAACAAATAGAAAGAAAAACAAGCAGGCCAGTCTGCTGGGCTGATGGGCTCTGCCAATTATGTCTGCAGTACTGATGGCTTCTGTGATATCCGCAGTGACGCTGAGGTTTTGGTGGTGCCATTAGGACAGCTGTGCCTGGGGTCTCTCCCAGCTGCATGGGGCAAGACCAGTGGGAAGCTGGAGACAGAGACCAAAGGGTCAGCTGAACTGGTTGGTTCTTGGGAGGCATGAGATGGAGCTGCCACAAGCCAGCAGCCAGGCTTTCCTAAAGACTGTATTTTCTTTTCTGAAGGTGTTAAAGATGGTTTATTCAGTGTTCCCTAAATCAAGAGAAGTCATACTGCAAGCATGACTTATAAATCAGTCAAAACAGAAAATGTATATAGTGGGAAGGAACTGTATACATATGTATATATGTATGTATGTATATAAAGTCAGAATTTGCAAGCCTAAGAGCTACCAGCCACCTCCAGCACTGCCCCTCTGCTGAGAGTGCTCAGGATGTGCTGGATGCAGGGAAAATGCCAGTTCCAATGCTCTTTGCCTCCAGGCACTTTTTCTTGCCCCGGTCCAGAGCAGTTTCCCATCCAGTGTGCCAGTGCAATAACTTGCAGACTTGTGCTTAGACCAGCTCCTTGAACTGGTTCTTCTGAGGAGGGAAAGTGTGAGAGTGGCACGGTGGTGTGGAGCTACCTACCCGTGTGAAAGCACACAAGCGTGTCTGTAATCGCTGGAGCAGCAACAGATCACCTTTGGCATGCATAGGCTAGAGCAGTAAGAGGAGAAGCAGGCACAAATCAGATGCATCAGCAGAGCTGAGGTCAGGGTAACAAGCTGAGGAATAATGCTTTTTCTGCAGCCTGTGCAATGTCAGCATGCAATGGTGAGGAGTAGTTCAGATAAGCTTTACCACACAGAGATGAAAAATGTATGAATTAAGATGCAGCTGAGCTGCTTCTGAACATTTGTTTTTACAGGAGTAATCCTTTACTCCTTGTAAATACAGAAAAGCTGCAGGGAATCATTTCGTTACAAACACTGGTATCCACCAAAGGGGATTTTGCAAAGGTGATGTTTGTATTGTATGAGTGTACTGGAATAAAAGCTGGTCACCTACTGACTGGGAAAGAACAGCATTTTCCAAACAAGACAGGACACTCACGTCTTGAATGGGACTCAGTCACTCACTGTCCTGGGGACTCAGCACAAAACTTGTCATGGAGAGAGTGAACAAAGACTGAAATGGAAAGAGCAGGCTCAAAAAGAAAGAGTTCACACATAAGCTGAGGAGCTTATTTCTGTAGGGCGTTATGGATACAGAAAGTTGTAGGGGCTCAAGAACTGGTTGAGTAAATACTTGGTAGAAAGGTCTGTTCAGGGGTGTTAAACACAGACTCTCCATCGCCAGCCCAGGAAGTCTCTGATCTGCAAACTGCTGAGTCTGTGAAGTATTTAGGAGAAATATGACAATCTAACCTGTTTTTGTACCGTCTGTAAGCTTTTGTACTTTGCACTTTTGGAGGCAGATATCTTCTGCTCCGTGGAGTTGTTATCTGACTCATCTGCTTGTAGAGGCATTCTGTAGGAGTCACAATGGTTTTGCTTATCCTCCTATGTTGATCCCTCCTAATAAGTCAAAATTCATCCAGGCAATGGTCTGAAGGTGAAAGAAAATGTTCAAGAGCAAAAACACCCCAAATCTTCTTCAGTGAAACAGTGCTAGCCAGCCAGACCCTGTTGTTTGCTATCAGATACATCCAAATTTAGGAGACGTGGGCGTGGGCATATTTAGTCATTGACCACAGGCATGACATAGCACTGGTTGCTAAAACTGACCTGAAGTTGTTTGCCTTGCAGGATATAGGAAGGAGGGCTTGGATTGAATATCATTGACTAAGGTCAGAAGAGTTAAGCTTGAAATAGCAGAACTTGAGAACATTTGGGATGTAAACAGGTGACCAGAGGGACGATGTCACCGGCTTTTTGCAAGGGATAATGATTGACCAGAGCTGTTTGTATGCGGGCCTTGATCTGAGAAAGGGTTTTCTGCCTGTGTAACAGTGCTAGCAGCAAAAAGATGAGCTCTGATTTAAGTGTGAGTTAATGATGTTCCTAGTGTTTGGTAACTCCAGCTGTGTGCCCCAGTAGATAAAAAAAAAGGAGAAGATTCTAAATGCTGCATAGGAAAGACTCATCTTAGGGCTCACAAGTCAAACAAGAACCAGAGATCCCCTTCTCATGGGTTTTGTGTTTCAAATGTTGTAATTGTAACTAAAATTACTGTTTCATTTCCCTTTAAACCTTTCCCAGGGTAAGAAATCCTCATGTACTCACGTTGCCTAAATATCCGTGTCCTTCCCTTTTGAAATCCTTCCCACAGATTTTATGAAACCCAGTTTCTAGGTAGAGGATGCAGATCTAGAATGACATTTCCCTCCCTGCCACATTATAAAAAGAAAAACAAAGTGCTCAGCAATTCCCTACACTGCTTGAAGTGCTCCAGGCAGTCAGCACAGGGGTACTGGCCACCCTCCCGTCCCATGCTGCTATGGGGCATGGAGGTAGGTAGCATGTGGGGAGGTAGAGGTGGGGATGGGGGAGCAGGGGAGCTGGCAGCATGATGAGGTCCTCAGGAGGACAGGAGGAGATGAAAGCTTTTGTGGAAAAAATGGGAAATCAGACATGGAAGCCTATTAAATTGTGCTTTGTTTCACTGCTCGGAGAGCAACTAAAATAGGAAAGATCTCTGAGGTCCTGTTTCTTTCTTTTTTTTTTTTTTTAAAGGCTTTTGAACTGTCAAATCTGAAAGAAATTCATTAGGTTTAATGTGATTATTTCCTGCAGAAGTGTGCAGGCTGTGGGGTGAGAATTCAAGCAACTGGAAAGCAGCGGGGTGCACCCTCTGCATATCAATTTTTCAGTTGGCATTGGACTTAGTGTTCCAGTTCCAAGTACTGTCACTGAAAACAAATGCCTTTTTTTGAAGAGATGGGAACTTGGATATTCCCAGGAAAAAAAAAAAAAAAAGCAGTCCTGGGGCATAATTGCAATACAGGTAAAGTTTGCTTTTGAATGTAAATCACTGAAGCTTTCTGCAGCATTCTCTCATTTTTAACATCTGCTTCAGTCAAGACAGGTCTGTGCTGCAGCTTTGCTGTGGCTTTTACTTAAGGAATGTTAAACAAAAAAAAAGGAAAAAAGAAAAGAAAAATCACACTCTGACCAAGGAAAGAAAATTCATACACTGACCAACCAAATTCTGTTGGGAAAATCCCCGTGTAGTTTAATTATTAATGAAAAAAAGTCCCGTTGCTAAGGGATCTTACCCTGTTTGAGGTGGTAATTCCTCTATACTAACAAGGAAAAACTTTTGGCAATATAAGACAAAAACCCTGTGTAAGGGTTTGAAGGTTAATTGAAGGATGAAGGAGCTGGCTTTGCTCCTGAAACATGGTGAAGATGGTGAGGGGGCTCCTGCTCTTCAGGACTTACAGCTTTCCAATGGCCTTGTGTGGGTAACCAAGATTAAATTACCAATGCCACATCCTCCTGTCACTTCTGTACAGTCTGGGGTGATTATACTGAAATCAGCAATCCTCTAGAGCACATCTACCCAAACTAAAGGCCTTAACGCTCATTGAGTGGCAGAGTTGACTAGCACACCGGATCAGATTCTTCCCCATCTGCTCACCCTTCTGTGGTCATGGGTGGCCAAAGAAAGACATGCAAGAACTGAAAGCAGGAGCATTTCGTGCCCTTGTGGTGGAATGTATGTACTCCCTTCAGGCTTAGTCCCAGAGCTGGTTAAGATATGAATCACACCTGGACGCAGCGATCTGAAACATTTCCCCCTTCCCCAGGCAGCCAGAATGGAGATTTTCTGTACGTACAATGTGTACATCGATGTTGCTTTAGTTGGAATGTGGATTGCTTTTGGCTGCGTGTTAAAAGATGTTGTCACATGGTGAGAAACAGAATTTTTACTGGAAAGTTAGGAACACAGAGCCAATATAAATATGCACTGAAAAAATAGGAATTACTTTCAAAATAGCTAAGCTCCCAATTTATTTGTTCCTACTTCCTGAAAAGTTATCACATTTACTTTGCTCGTGGTTTTTTCCTACTTATCTGTTTTCTCTCTGTGAGTGCAGCAGGAGCTGTGCCTTGCTATGTTTTGTGGGCTGTGGTAGTTAAACCTTCACATAAAACTTGCCATTGTGTCTTCACTGGAATTGTGGGTTAGCCACTTGTAGCTTTAACAAATGTGTAGTGATACGGGGTAACCAAAGATACTTTGGAGTTCAGTCAGAATTCCAGAATTCCTCCTTGTGTCAATAAAATGACCAGAGCTGGGCTTTGGGGTTTTCTTTACGTGGTCTGAGCAGATGTAGAAATTCTCTTCATGTCTATAGTGAGAAAATAACCTTGAAAAATGCCTTAATGCAGCCGACTTGTTGCGTTCGCGGGGGAAGCAGAAGAGCTCGATGTGTTTGCTGCAGTCACCAGCATCCAAATAGCCAAGGTGTTATTTACACACACTATTTACACATCTCGCACGGGCATCACTAAATTCACTTACAAGTCGGTTCCTGTTGGAATCAAATTTATTTTTCTCATCTAAAAGGGTTAGAAATTAAATGTTGTAGAATCCGTTTTTGGAGTCAGTGCTGTCTCTCTCGAGCAATTCCTGTGGGTAAGATGAGCCCTCCAAATGCTTTGTACAAACCAGTTAGCTGGACAGTTTGAAGCTCTGCCATACTACTTTTCTCAGGCTGACTAGTTAAAGTAAAAAAGAAGTCTCTTCTAATCAGAGATAAACTAAGTGATCACGAGAAAGGAAGTGCTGCAGTGAGTGACCCCTCTGCCCTGCCCTGTCAGCCTGCAGCACGCTGTGTGCCTGCCCTTTCCCAGGAGCAGGCTGTGCATGTGGTTGGACCTTCTATTTTGGGATAACGTACTTACCCAGGGTTTGATGCATTCAGGAACAAGAGAAGCTGAGCTTCCACATCAGCACGCTCCCATGGTCTCATTCAGGAGGGATCATTTCCCATGGCGTGGTGAGGTCTCCCAGGGTCTGGCTTCACCTTCCTTGACTTTGGCACCTGGGTCTCTGGTGCCAGGAGAAACTGTTCTTGCAATGGGTGGTCTCTAGAAAAGCAAAGGATACAAACTATTTTTGGGACCACTGGAAGGAAAGATGAAATGATTTCAGAACTGCAGGGGAAGGAGAGGACACCAGCAGAGTGGGACCAACAAACGTGGGATTGCAGCCACAGAGCTGGGCTATGGAGATGTTCCACAGCAAGAGAGAAATTAACCAGTGATGCTGGCACAATGGGCTACGGTAGCCAAAAACCTGAGGGATTAAAGAAACTGGCTGCTGAGCAGCATTTTACCTCATTGGCTGTGGGGTGGAGGTGGTGTCCCCAGGATCCCTGCTTCCAGTGCTCAGGGCAGATTCTGCGCTGGCAGACCACAACAAACTAAGCCAAACTCCACAGTTTGTCTTTAACTCTCCCAGTGCTGTCAAAATTGCTTGGTCCTCATGGTGATGCGCGTGGGGAAAATCCCTCCATGTCAGAGACCCCCTGTGAGCTGTGCACGCAAAGGCCATGGATGGGGAAGGACAAGTTCCAGGTGTGCCTCTTGGATTAGCTAGCAGATGTCTTTAAGGGATGAGTGGAAAATGTGCACCGCAGGCCAACTGGCTGTGCAATCACCTCTCATACAGCCCTGAGATCAAAACCTGCCACACTCCTTGAAAGAGATTGCTACCCTGCATAAATGAGAGTAACTTGCCTGGACAAAAAAAGTAAAGCAGACAAAAAAAAACCCTCCAAAACTGAAATCTCAGTGTTCTGCAGACAGCTGTGCTCAAGGTGACGCAAATTTACAGTCTTTACCCCAGTCAGATGCATGGGAACCTGAAATCTGACTGCTGTGGACATTTCCAACTGTGCATCCCCAGGGGCTTTCTGCTTTCTGCATCCCCAACAACAGAGCCCTTGGGAGAGCCAGGTGCAGAAAAGAAGCGTGCTCTGTTGCTTTGGTCTGGACAGTCTTACAGAATTTATCCAAATAAAGCTGCTCCCGCAGCTGGTTTGGGAGCTGAATCTCCAGCTGGTGGCTTGAACTAGGTCCAGTTGTTACCCTGTGGGAAGGCAGCGAAAGGATTGCAGAGTGAAATACATGTGGATAAGGGCAGAGAAAGTCAAAATTCTAAGGATGACAGTACTGCGCAGATCTGCAGGGATACCTGCAGGGAACCAGGACCTGAACTGTCTATGGCTGTGGGAGATTGCGAGCCAGACAGAAACCATTCGAGCAGCCTCTGCCTGCACCCCACCTGGGAAGGGAGCTCTCTGCCAGGCTGTGCTGGGAGCCTGGTGTGAAGGCTTCCCAGTGCCAGGGAGCACTGGGGGACAATATTTTATGCTGCTCCTCAGGGGACAGCATAAAGGTTTTGAAGCAGGCAGGAATTCCACGGCTATAAAATAAGATCAAGCTCATATATTTGGAGCTGTTTAACTCAAATCTTTCCAAACCTGTGCTCAAGTAATTGAAGAACTGCCAGATTAGGCTCCTATGGCAGAGGCGTGCTATGTTAGGAACAAGAAGGAATTATTTTACCCCAGAGCTTTTGCCAAACCTCAGCTTCTGCATGTATGTAGCCCAGGCAGCAGGGTCCTGGTACGAGGTCCCACTACATAGCCCAGGAGAAATAAACGTGGATCAAGCTCACCAGTATGTTATGGTTACAGGTCCACAGCTCTCTGCTGAGCTGAGGTGCTCAGCCCCATGGCACAGAGGGATTGTGCAGGACTCAGGGAGGACTCGGCGCTGCTCCTTCCCGGTCATAGAGCAAGCTGAGATGGAGCCCAGGATTCCTGTGCTACGCTGGGCACTAAGCCACTGGCCTCCTTCCCGTTAGCCATAATCACTGGTTTGCTGGATAATTTATGAGACTTACTGCAGTGATATTCATAAATATAGAAGCTGCTGTAAATATAATTTGTTTCTACGATTTGACAGTGTGTATTCAAGCGACTTCAGACACCCGTCACTCACAGTGGCTAATGACAGTGCTTCTGCTGAACAAAATGAGAGAGTTGTGAGCTTCCATCAAGTGTTGCAGATTATTTCCTGACTCTCCTGGTATTCAGTTTGTGCCAAGAAGCATGACGGTTAGTGCCTCTGGTTTAGTGTTATTGCTGGAAATGTTATTGTTAGCCATTAAATTCACTAACCCTATTTTCAAGGTTATTACAGTATTTAACTTGGCTACTCTAGAGTGATTTTAAAGTTGTGTTTCCAACATATGATATGGGCTAAAAATAGCTAGTGTCTACTTGGAATAACCCCTGGAGAAACTCAGATTCCTCGCCTTAACAACGAGTTGTTCTCCTCTCAACATGGCAGACACGTTTTAGCTCAGTGATGGACCCTTCTCCCCAGGGTGGGTCGATCTAGACCCCAGCAGCTGGGGTGAGGCCAGGAGCAAATTCCTGAGAAGAATCCAGAAAGCATTTCACATCTCAGCAAGAAGCAGCTTCACCAGGCATCCAGGCCTAAGAACCCTACCAATAGCTTTACGTTTCTATTTAGCTTTTTGTGTTCTGAGAGCCTGTGTGGGTGTGTGAGAAAAATCCCCTGCCTCATCAGTCACTGGAATTCCTGGGAATTGGGCAGACTCCAGCTATAGCTCTCTGGTTTGGGTTTTGGGCTGGCGATGGTGCCAGAAATAGTATTCTGCAAGCGTGCAGCAATCCAGTGGGCAGCGAGATTCCATGGCACTGTCATTGTCCCCAGAAGCATTCCTGGGGGCTGCAGCAGGGCACCGGGGGTGACGGCCAGCAGCGGCCCGTGAAAGGAGATATACAAACAAAAAGGTGAGGTGGATGCACCCAAACCAATGACAGTTCGTCCTGGGGCTGGTGGGCCATCTCCTCCACATACTCCCCAGGGCACTGGGAGCTCCTCGGCCGGCCAGAAGCACTCGTCCTACAGGTGAACCCCTGGTCTCAGAGCCATGCTGGGGATAGTGGTCTGTGCAGGACATATATTGCCTCCCACCCCCAAACAGATGGAAATATTTCTGTTTTCTGAAATTAGATTCCAAATGTGATGGAATTTCCTTTCAGAAGGAATTACTGACAATCTGGTCCTCGTTGTGAAACTGAATGGCAACTTTTCCCAAACTCCCTTCTCTGGAATTCCTCACCCAAAGCAAACAGCAAATTTCAGGCACTTGTGTTTATAGGACAGCTCTCAGTATTACCCCGCTGAGAGATTGAGGCAGGGGTTCTGAGGGACTCTCCCAAGGCTCACCCTTTGCTACACGGCTGCTTGGATTTTCTTAACAACAGTGCTTGAGCTGTTAAAGCTAAAGAAAATCATGGGGATGGTTTGGATAATGCTTCTCACCTCCTCCAGCAGGACTGGACTTCTTGGGTACCCTGGTGCATTGCACTGTGGTTCGACACCACAGACACATGCAACGCTGTACACATCCCTCCTGCTTAGCACAACACCCTCTGTTTGCAAAGGACTGTAAATCCAAGGGTCACGCACCCAAACTAACACAATGGCAGTATTTTACAGCAAGGCAGGACGTCAATAATCTTACTTAAGAATGACATATTTTGTTTTCCATGTCTTCTGATACCATCTGGACCTCTGGGGAAGTATCTGGAGCAGCCTGGCAAGTTCCCAATCACACATTTGTAAAGAGTTGTTTTCAAAAGGCCAGCAAAGCAACTGTTTGTGAGAGCTGACTTCAGGGTCTGACTTCACTGTGAGCAGTGGCTTCTCATCAGTTTGGTTACCAGGGTTATGCTTTTATTTATTATTTATGACAAGCTCCAGCTCTAGACAGAAAACACGATTGCCTTTCAATATTAATATGGGCTCTTTAGCCCCAAACAAAGCAGATAATTTTATTCGAAACTCTGGTTACAGAAACTCCTTCTTTGAAATTCCTCCACAGAGGCATTATCTCATTGCATCAAACAACCAGTTTCAGTGGGCACCAAGGAGGCATCTATGCTCAAGCCTATTTTGGGAGTCTGATTCCTGTGGCTCTCTTGCTCAAAAGTAGGTCAGTTTTTATTCATTTTCCAGCAGGATAATTAAAAGCAAGCTCAAATGCAAGATTTCCAGGAAACTTGAAGAAATTGCTGCTTCTATTTCTAGAAGTCCTGCCAGAGACAAGCTCCTTTGTGCTAAGGCTAGCTCCTCTCCTAACTTTACCATATGACTGATGACTCACATTATGAGGTTTCGTTTCCCATTTCTACCTGAGATTTCCTGTTTGGGCTTTTCCCAGATGCAGTAAGAAAGGTTACCACAAAAACATTTATGGACATATAACTCTAGCTGCTAAATTTGTAATTGCCCAGCCGCAGGGCGGAACATCCTTTCAGCTGAATCAATGGCTGTAAGAATATATAACATACCATGGAAAACTGGCCTCGCTACACCACCACTCACCTACGGCGTGCCAAAGGAGCTGGCTGCTTTGGTGTGATTACGTGCAACAAAAATATGAGATATTGTGACTTTGTGATCGTTGAGCCTGAGTCAGCAGCACCAGATGTCGCGTTCTGTCTGCCTTGCCAGCTCCCCAGTTTGGAGGGACTCCTGGGCCCAGTGCTGTGCTGGATCCTCCTGTCTTTCAAACACTTCTTCTGGAGGAATTTAAATGTTTGTTTCAGACGCAAAGATCACTGAGAATTTACATTGCTTCTTTTGGAAACAGTAGCATTTTTCCTTGGAAATATCCATTTAGAATGGGCACCAGCAGTACCCGCACATAGCACAGCCTGGCACCCAGAGCATTACCCCGTGGATCAGCTGAACAAGACATCAAGTTATTTTTGCCAGTCAACAACTCCAGCTGCAGCTAGATTCAAACTTAAGCTGTATGTAATGGCACAAAAACATTTCTGTTGTGTTCTCCATGGCAATCACATGGAAAGGATGCTGATGTGGATAGGCCCATTCCCAGAAAGTAGAGATCCACACCTTGCAACCTAAGAGGGCTGTAATAGCTCCCATGTCCTGGCTAGGAGGCCCAAACCAGAGAATGCCCAGGCTTGGGTGGCTCAGAGCAGACAGCTGCAGGGTCAAGAGAGAGCTGAGCAGAAGGGAGAACACAAACAGCTCAGGGAGAAGAAGGGGAGAAGTTGGATGGAGGCTGGCCAGGAGAGCTCGGGTCCCACTGGTGCCATCTGTGCACTGTGCCTGAGAGATGTGAGCGCTGACGTGCCTCGGCTCCGTGCCTGCAACACCCATATCCTTCATCTCTGGTGTCTGAGCTGCCAAATCCCTCCTCGTTCCTGCTCTAATCCACCCTTGGCAGTGATTGTTGCTCCTTCCAGAGGCATTTCTGATTCTCATCTTAGGAGAGCACTGTGGCAGAGCACGGTGTGGTGCACTCCCATGGGCAGGTTATCCAGCTGAGTGCAGGTGGCAGCAGCTGTGGGATCCTTCAACATCATCAGTGCTGTGGAGTCTGTGTAGTCAGGTCCGTGGGACAGGGGACTACCCTGGGAACAAATTCCCAGGTTGGGAGCTCTTTCAGGAAAGGTATGAGCAGGGACTGCCCAGGGATGTGGAGCACCGCTGTTTCTGGCCCTGCAAAGATGCCCCAAAAGGGTTGTGGGGCCTTGTGTTTCATGGGGCTGTTTCCCCAGACCTTGCCCTTCCAACATAACTCTTAGCTAATTCTGCATAACTAAGGGCTGGCCTAGAATTGTGTGTGATACAATCATAGATTTCAAATCCAGAAGAGAACATTTGACTCCTCAGTCTGACTTAACGCTATGAAGATCTCATGATTCCTCTGGCTTTTAGATCAAGGACTGAGTTTTCTTTTCACTGCTCTGATGCTGGCTCTCTGACCGTATGTAATTGCATACATGTGCACATGCAGGATACACTTATGAAAGCTAGAAATTCATTGCAGACTTGCTTGATTTGTGGCCAAACTCCTTGGGATGTTTCCACGGCATGAGGAAGCTCACCATTCCTCCATGTCATCTCTTTTCTTGGTACCACGGTAACTGCACACCTCAGTTCTGAGGAAAACCTTCCAGGTCTTTATCCTAACTACAGAAAGGTGCTCTCTCACCACCAAAATATCAAGAAAGTGCTTGACCTTCAAAGGTCAACTGTGAAAGAGCATGGGGCTACTGATGCAAAGTCTTGCTGCCTCACATCTCCAGCCTGGTGGCCATGAGGAGCCAATTCACTCGGTTATAAGAAGTGAGCTGTAATGGTGGTTAGAAGAAACACACCTGTGTCTGGTAGCAAAAGGATCCTTCCCCACAGTCTATGGCATGCTGTTATGAAGGCCATCTCTTGTATGAGGCAAGTCACTTTACCAGAGATGTCAGTGGCCTTGCAGATGCTCTCAGTTCCCCCTTGTAACCTGAGCAGCAAGCGTGGCTGTGGGAATTGCAGAACCATGCAGGCATTTTCCTGCAGAATGCCATGTAGGAAGCTGAGAGGAGAAACCACATTGCTGGCAGTCATGTTAAAGTCTCACATGGTGAAGAACCCACACAACCCAAGCCTGCCCCTGAGAAAACCTCATGGTCAACTCCCCCTGCAAACAGGAGCCACCACCAGCACACTCACAGCAGACACTGGTTTTCCCATGGGCTGTTCACCTTCCTCACACAGGCTGAGGGGTTTTTCTCCTTGGTTAACCAGTGGTGTACCCAAAACAGGGACACCCTGCCATCTCAAGCCACTCCTGGGAGCAATCAGCCCACCGCTGAAAAGCACCTGGACAGTCCTAGGGCCTGGCATCTCTGCGCTTCCCAAAGTGTGGTGGAGCTTTGTGGGTACCAGGAAGGAGTCCGTGCAAAGATGGCATTATGTTAAGCAGAGGCTTTGTGTTGTCCATTTTGCCCAATCTCCCTGCTATAAATGAAAGTAAGAGCTGAGGGATAGCTTTGTCCTTGTTCCCCCGGTGCGTTCCTGTAGGTTTTCAGACAAGACATTCAGTCTCTTGATCCCAGGGAGGATAATAGATTCCATGGCTGTTGGCAAGGGTAGGAACTGGCTGCCCTCAGTGCTCAGTAGCTTAAGGCTGAGTATTTGCTTCATTCCCTTGGAGACAGCAGGAATTATTTACTGCCGAAAAGAACCTCATTAGAGCTGGAACGTGTCCCATGGAGCAGCAACCTCAAGAAAGAGCAAATTTGGTGATGAAACCAAAAGCAGAGGTGAAAAATCCAGCGTGGTGATGGGGCCTGTGCCCAAACCAAGCCCCACCAGTGATGGCTGGCAGGCTCCCTGGCCTGGGGACTGTCCGAGGAGCAGAGTCTCCCTATGGCAGCGTGCGCAGTGTATGGGCTCGTGCCCTGGCTCCAGCTTCACTGCTCTGCAAACAGGAAGCTGGCGAGCAGCTGCTGAATAAGTCATTTCGGAGAGTTTGTACCAAACTGGCTTTCAACTCCTGAATGTGTAGGAAGGAAAAAGCCGTGAATACGTCTTTGTGACCAAGTTTGGCACCAGCTGCACTCTGCAAGTGGGACAAGAATGTGGCCATTTAGAGGGGAGTCAGCTGCCCTTTAAGAAATGGAATGATCCCTTCCCTTTCCTGCAAGGCTTTATTCGGGGGAGAATAGGGTTGAGACAGTGAGCAGCTTCTTTCACTTGCTAGCAGCAAGGGCTGCAATCCAAATAGACATCAGAACCCAGGAAAGGCCCCACTGCTGGAAAGATGCACAGTGGGCACAACCCATCTGCTGCAGGAATCGGATTGGGGCAGCCAAGTTCCAAACTTGTCCTTCCCCAGAGAATCGAGTGTGCCCTGTAGGGATTGCACTGGGATACCAGTAAAACATCTGTCCATTTCGTCCACAGCTCTGAGAGATCTTGGAAGGGAGCAGTTTGGAAGGCTTTGCCCTTTTCTGAAACAATTCCCCACCCAGTTTTTCAGATGTTTCTGTAAGCTACATTAAAAATGGACCATGTTGACACATTCGTGTTTTGGGGTTTAATTTTTGAAAGACTCAGACATTTTGTACAGACCTTTTTGTGGACAGCTTGAAATCCAGGGGCTTTGTAGCGATTTGGAATGAAGATGTGTTCTCTCTCTCTTTTTTTTTTTTTTCCAAATCCTGAAGGAGGTTGGCCTAATTTTTTTGTTTTCTGCCTGACTCTTTGACCATATTTACTGGTACAATTGTCATGCCCAGTTAAAGAAGCCTCTGGAGCAGGTGGTCTGCCTTAGCCAAGGCTCTGAGAAGACCTCTTGGTCACATATAAACCCAAAAGTATTCCAAACAGCAACTTGGGAATTCTCTGAATGACTGGCTTTGGGACTTCACAAGTCCTAGAGCAGCAGGAAGCTCCGTATGATTTCAAAATGCTTAGTGTGCCAGAATGTTAGGGGAGGATAAACAAGCAGCATGGATAATTGTAGGCTGGCTAGTGCTAAACCACTCCACTGGGATCACTCCACTGGGCTCATCTGCTCCAAGTGAAGACTTTTTGGAATAAATGTTTATAATAAAATGTAATATATGCAGAGGTCTTGGGTAGTAGTCAAGATTTCTACTCAGCTCTGTTGTTTTTCAGCTTAAGAATTCTCATTCTTTACTTGCCTTCCCTGGTTAGCTAGCCCTCTCTTTTTTCTTTAGTTCCTGCTGCAATTTGAAAAATGAGGCCTAGTACAGAAGGGCCAAACTAATAAAGGACCAGGAAAGGGTCCTTTCCAGTAGTACCAAGAAACCTTTCCAGTTGTACCCTTACCTACTGTTTGGGAAGTGCAGGGATCCATCGGTTTAGGCCAGAATCCATGAACTTGGATTGTCTGAAATAGAATCTACATTAGATATTGCTCCTTAAGTCAAACTGACTACAGTATATCTTGCTGAAGTCTGATACGGTTATATTGCTTGTTGGTGAAGGGTGGATCTAAACGGTGTTACAGAAATAGGGAAAAAGGATTTTACTTTGAAATTTCAGCCTCTTACTTTGTCTCCTACTTGCCTATGCCAAAAGTATTTGTCAAGATTTCTTTAAGGATTTACTGGATTTGTACAAAGCCCTGTTTGGCTGAGCAGGTTTTTTGCAAGTCCTTAGGAGAAGTTGGACATGAGGCTCACCATTTCAAATGGGGGCACTCCAGAATTACAGATCATTAACTCAAAGGTAATTTATGCAATTTGAATTCGGCTTCTTATGTTCTTGCAGTGTGATAGCAAGGTTTGATCACAGGCTCAGTGAGTATGTTCCATATTTGACTGCTTTGTAAGAGCCCTCCTGTGCCTCTGGAATAAATCTGTCCAGTTTCGAAATTCTGGAGCAATATGATTTAATCTCTTGCCAGCAGTGGATTGGGAAATGATAAGAATCTTTCATGCTCCATAGCAGATATTTTGGGGCTTTCATCTTGCTTTCCCCATGACATTTTTCTTCCCTCGTTGTGAAACATATGTACGTGTGTATGTTCTCTTTATGTATATAAGTTAAAAACTCTTTTTTTTGTTGTTGTGGGGATAAACTAGAGGGAACGAAGATATTTTGCTAAGCGGTATTTCCTAAATAGTTTGGATATAACGGCCATCCTCACACATCCCTTTTTTATATATTATTTTTGCCAATTCCCGCAATGGTTGACCAAAATGAAAATTGCCCTTTTGATCTGAATGGCTTTTCTGGGTGAAACACAGTTCAAAATAAATATTTCTGCAAGGGCTGGCACTGAAATCATAGTTTTATGTTATTTCCACTCCTCCACCTCCTTCTGCCACTGAAAACACACACATTTCCCGCAGCCAGAGCTAGGAATCATCAATTGCAATTAATTGGGGCAGGAAATGCCTGGGTTGAGTTTTGATGTGATTTCCTCATGCTCCTGCTGGGCAGCAGGTCCTGTGGGTGCAAGCGGTCGGGGAGACCACCAGCTTCCCACTTTCTCAACATTCTGCCTCCTCACCCGCCTTGTCTTCAGGGAGAACTCTGGTTTTGGTCCCTATGACCCACATGGACTCACTGAACGTGCCTCAGATGTGAAGCAGCTGTCCTGGTTTAGGACAGTGTGGGGCTCGGCTTTATTCTGGGAGCTCTTCCCTGGACCTTAATGGATGGCTCAGCTCCAGTCCCTGCTGTGTGCAGCCCCGCAGGACTGCTGCCAGCTCAGCCCCGAGCACACCCACTGCTCTGTGAGCTGCGTGAAATCGCCAAGCTGGATCCACTTCTGTGCCCCTCGTTGCCACATCGTGATCAAACATAATGATGTTGGCAATATTCGCTTGTGCCTGAGGCTGACAGAGGCTTCAAAAGCCTTTCAGCCCGACATTAGTTTTTTGAACTTAATGTAAATTGAGTGGATTGTAAGAAATACAAGTTGTGACACAGCTACTTGTTAGTAGCCTTTTTTTTTCCTTTAAGAAAAGGTATTTATTTTGCATTCTAAATAGTGTCAATATTATTTTTTTGCCCGTCAGAATCCCTGCTATTGCATATCTGCCTGTACTGGGGCAGGAAGCTGCTGCAGGCACTTGGGTCTGCCGTCACCCATTAGTCTCACTTTCTTCTCTTCTGCCTTTTAGTGCCAAGCATGCCCTGGCCATCAGGTCACCAGTACCTAAATTATGTTCTCACCTCTAAACCAACCACCTGCTAAAAATCCTTGGGGTGTGTAATGGTGAAGGAAGAAAGGCTGAGTGCGCTCCCAGCGTGAAGCTGTGGCAGAAAGCAGTGCCAGCTGCACACGCATGTAGCAAGGATGAGCAGGGGACAATTTCTGCAGCAGCCCTGGTGAGCAGTCCCACTTCTGCTGGCTGTGGGACCTTCCCAGTGCACGGGGTACAGGAGCATAGAACCCTTTCTGGCTTGGGCTGAAAATATGACCTGATGTGGGTGCCCAGGAACCTGCTGTGTTCCCTGACAAGGGGCTGCAGGTGACCTCGGGGCCACCATGGCAAAGCACTCCCCAAAGGGAATCCCCATCCTCAAGCTCCTGGCAGTTCCCTCTCTGGCTCCTGACCAGGCCACCTGCGTTTGAAAGTCTATGGGACTTCGCTTGGGTTTCTGTGTTATTAATCCCCCCCCGTGAGAAATCCCAGGCTGTTCTGGACCTCTTCCCTCCGTGCTAGGCCAGCTGCCAGGGCAGTGCTCCTGCTTCATGTCAGCGCAGGAGGCACTGTGAAGCTGGTGTGCTTCCAGGGGACCAGGGGAGCCCTGTTTTCCCCTTGAAGGCTGCAACCCGATGCTCTCAGCTGCCCTTGCTGTATAGTGGGATACTTTTTTGGCCTGAACACTGAATAAAGCAGGTCAAAATCAAACCATCTGTCTAGATAACAAGTGATACAGATAAAAATAGACCTCTGTGCTCCGGATGTGTCCCAGCTGTCCTCACAGAGCTGCTGGGCAGTGCACACAGGCTATAGAAAGGTGATGGAAAAGGGACTGTGCTGGCTCTGAGCACTGCATGGCTCCACAGTGTGCCAGCCAAGAGGGCTGGGGCTGTTACGAGCGGTCTCAACCACGTCTTGTGGCAGGAGCACAGTTTCTCATGAATTTTAAGCAGAAGGGAGGAAATGCCAGTTTCCAGCAGAGAAAGATGAGGCAAAATCATGTAATCACATGTTCATGTTGACATAACAACCACCAGAAGAGTGCATCCTTCGGCTGGTCCTTGGAGGATCCATTTGAAACAGAAGCGCTCCCTGCAATCCCTCCCCATAACATTCCTTCCCATAACAGCCCTTTGGACACTGAGTTAGGCAAATCATCTCCCCTCTGCTAGCTGAGACCTAGGCTGGGCAATTCCTTTTTCAGAAAAAGACCAAAGACTCCTCTTTATTTTCAGGAGGTCTCTTTTTCTTTCAGATAAGGAAACCAAAGACCCAAATAGCAAACACAGGAGGTATTTTTTGTCCTCCTGAGAAGTGCGTTTGCATCTGGGAAGCTCTTCTGGTCAGGGTGGGTATGACCAGCCTTGGGCTCACATCACTGATTTATCCATGTGAAACAGCGCTGGGGGCAAACACCTGACATCCCATCTCAATGCAGAGGGAACCACCCTCGGAGCTGCTGGAGAGGGATGAACAACAGCTCTACAGCTTGGGGCCAACCCACCCCACCATGTACCAGGTTTGGAGGAGAACTTCCTAAGGCCTTCCTGGGGGGTGACACTCAATGAGCAGAGATGAAAATACATTTATCAACTCCTGGGCCCAGACAGGACCACCCAAACCCTATGTCTGAGAGCACTGTCTGTGACCACTACCTCATGGAGCCTGTTCTGTGTCCACACATCCTAAGAACGTGCCTCATGTCATGTGGTTGCTGTCAGAATCTGGTCTTAAGTCACCTCATTCCGTGTTTTTTAGGCTGATACAGTGCGCTGAAGGAGAAGCACCTTAGCTCGGAGCAGTGTGAGGAGTGCTCTCTGCAATGGTGTTGCGAGAACAGGAGCGAGAAATCATGATTCAGTGCACGAACTTTGTTTTCCTCACAAAACACACCCGCTGCTGGCAGGAGGTTAAGAGCAGGGGTGGGTCAGAGCAGCCCTGCCTCCTGAGCGTTCCTTCCAAGGGGCCTGCAAGTTCATCTCTCTTATGTTACTGAGCGCTCCTTTTCCTTGTTTATGTGGTAGAAACATATGAAAACAATTTGTGCCTGTTAAGCTTCATGGAGCTCTCTGGACAATTGGGGTTCTGCATGCAATTTAGTTTCCACCTTGTCAAGGGCTCGCTGGGGCTCTGTGCTGCTTTATCAGCGGTCAGCGAGGCTCCCTGGGGGCTGCTGAGCTCCCAGCACATGCAGCTCTGCCACTCATCTTCATCACCCTTGCATGATGGAGATGGCAATATAGCAAAGGATGCTCCCGCCAGTGATTTCTGATGTAAAAACCATATGGAGCTGTGGTTTTGGGACCGGATGATGACAGACATGCATGCTGCTGGCCTTACGAGAGTGTCTGTCAGGGCTCTAGCAAACCTTGGTGTGAGCAATGTGTGCTGAGCAATGCTCCGCAGAGGCTGGATGGAGAAATCGCCAGCAGCAGTCCCAGGACAAAGGCTGAGCAATGAGATGGATCCTGCCATGCAGGAGGGGGAATGGTTGGGCCAGGAGGAAAGAAACAGCTCAGGGAAGGGATGATACACTAACCACATGGCTGGGGGAGAAGGTGTGAAGAACTTGATGGGAAACGCAGGAATAATGGAGGGGCAGGAGGGGGCAAGAAAATGAGGCAGGGAGGTCAAGGACAGTACAACGGCGAGAAAGAGCGAGGCGGCTGAGAGCAGCACAGCCAGTGCCGGCTGTTCTGGGGGCCGGCAGCATACACCTGCACTGGGGAAGCCTCGAGGGCTCTCAGGGGTGGCAGTGGGACCATGAGGACCGGCTGGGATCTGAGCGCTGCCAGTCCCTTCCGCCAGGCAACGCAAACTGCCCAGCTCCTGGCTTCGGGCTCTGCAGATGTCCGTCGGGGATCAGCTCCAGGGCTGCCCAGGAGCTGGGCGCCCCGGGAGAGCAGCTTCGGAGCAGCCGAAGGCTCGGAGGTAACGGGACCGGCTTTTCTGACGACGCCGTGGTACCGCGCAGCTGAGCTGGGGCCCGGCGGGGAGGACCGCCCGCTCTCCGAGGCGGACCCCAGGACTTGCTCCGAGGCGCAGCTCGCGGGCCCGGCCCGCAACCGGCAGCGGCGGCGCGAGGCGGGGAGCGGGAGGGGGGCGGCCTCCGCGCTTCGGGGGCCGCGGGCGGGGGCCGAGGACCGGCCGCTTCCGCCCGGCGCGGCGCATTCCAGCGCTGTGAGTCAGGCGGCGGCGCGGCGGGATGCGTCCCGCGGCCCCGGGCGCTCGCAGCTCCTCGGCGGGGCGCACACCGCCGAGCCCGGCGCGGCGCCCAGCGGCCATTTGCATGCCGCGGCTGTGAATGGCGTGCCCGGCCGGCCGGCCCCTGGCACGGGGGAGGAGTCTCCGCGCCCTGCTCGGGCCGTGCTCCGCGGCGGCGGCCCCTTAGCCGCACTGGGGCGGCCCGAGTCCGGCGGCTCGCCGAGGCGCTTCCCCGCCTTCCCGGTGAGTGCGGGGCAGGGGGGCGGCGGGGTGGGGGGCGGCGGGCGAGGGGCGCTGCCCCGGCCCCGCAGCGCACGTGAGTCGCGGGCTCCGTCCCGCTCCGCGGCCCCGCCGTCTCCGCCGCGGCTCGGCAGCCCCCTGCTGGCGGCACCGCCCGGCCCGGCCCCGCGGGCACCCCCCGGGTTCGGTGCGCCCCGAGCGGCGGCTGTCCGGCGCGGGGGCACGTCGGCGGGGGGGCACGTCGGCGGGAGAAGGCTCCGCGGTGCTGCGCGCAGGTGCCGGCTCCGATCGCTGTCCCGAGCGCTGGGGCCGGGCAGCTCCTCCTCAGCCCTCGGCCAGCCTCTCTCAGACGGGCACCGGGGCGCCCCCGGGTGCAGCTGTCGGTCTGCTGCGGAACCTCGGCTCGTCCCGGTGCCGCAGCGGGAGCCCGGTCCCGTCAGCTCTCGGGGTCCGGCGAAGGGCAGGAGCAGCGGTGCGAGACCCGTTCAGTCGTTAGGACCGGGAGTGACAGGGTCTGCAGCGGTGGTGTGGGGACCTGGTGACCCCGGCGCCTTTGGCTGCAGGGGAAGGAGCGTGTTCATGGCTCGTTTCAGCTGAGCCAGGTCCGTGCTGAAAGGCCCTTCCAGCCCCGTCTCGCCACGCGTTCCCACCCACTGCTCCCCTGGCGCTGGCACTGGGCGTTGGGCAGCTGCCTCGTGAGCTGAGCGGGGATCGTGGTTTCTGTACATGAGGGTTTTCCTCTGCATTCAGTCCCACGCTGACGTTTTGCACCCAAGTGAGGGAATCACAGCGTGGTGCTGGCTGGAGCTCTTGCAGGATTGCTCCCTCAGAGCCAAACCCTCTTGGGCTTCTCAGAAAGCCACCCATCTTCTTTCCCCCTTGTAGTGTGCCACACAGTGGTGCACCAAAGAGCCCCCTGAGTGCTTTTGACTCATGCTTTCCTTTCGCGTAACTGCAGAGGTGGCAGCGGCACAGATGAGGGTTGCCCAGTGGAGCATTCATTCCCTATGGTGCTGGCTGCCCTGGCTCTCGCAGGTTGGGTTTGTGGCGGTGTTGGTTGGGGATGTCTCCAGCCTGGGTCTCCAACAAGCAGGAAGTTGGTTCTTTTCTTCCTGTTTTTGTCCCCTTGGCTGCTGATTTCCTCTGGGAAGAAAGCTGTGCATTCTGCAGTAAAGGAAAAAAGCTATACGTAATGGGAAGGGACGAGGCAGCAAAAGCTGGAGGAAGGGATCCGAAGGCGCTTTGGAACAAAGCATGGGCTGAGGAGGGAACACCATGTTCTTGCTGTGGCAATGCTGATACAAAGACAATAAATGCAGGGGTAGAAGGGCCCACTTGGGGCAAGCTGGGGAGCAGACCCTGGGAAGGAGAATCGGGTCTTTGCTCTGTGTGTGGAAGTAGAAGAGCTGGAAAGCAACATATCTCCGTGATGCAGTGTTTGCAAGAGGAGGTGATAAGTTGGGTTAGATCTGTTGATATAGTTGGAAAGAAGAGGTGAGCTTTTAGGTGCTTCCTTCCTTCAAGTTCTGATGGAAGGACTTCAAGAAAGACCTTGTGGGCCTGAAGGCTTGTCTGCTTGTTGTCCCTCCAATCTGTTGGGCCGGTCACGGCTATCCTCTCACGGAATCTCCCCCTCCTGCTGCTCTACACACAGATCCTCATGGCTGCTGAGGTCTCTCCATGGCCAGTAGGGCTCTGCCATCCCTGTGCCGGGTGTGGGAGCCTGGTTTGGGCCTGGGCAAGGAGAGCGAGCTCTGCTGCTGTCCCTGAGCTCGCTGGCCCCGAGTCCCCTGGAAGGAGCGGCTCTCGTGCGGCCGTGTGTCAGCGGTGTGCCCGCTTCAGCGCGTTCCCATGAAAGGAGGTTAACGCTGAGCAGCGTAGAAGCAACTCCCACAAAACTCGTTCTGCTCTGGGACTTCCCATGACAGGCCTTTTTTTTTTTTTTTTTTTTTAAGCAATACACTTGGAGGAGATCTGCCTACAAACTGGCTTTTCAGGTTCTGGGGAAAGCCGTGGCCCAGGGCTGAGCAACACCTTGCTCTGTGCGGGGTGGGCCTCAGCCAGGCTGCAGGGCCTGGAGCACGGCCTGCACCTCTTCCCTGGGCAGTTCACTCCCTGGGGGTGATGTCCTGTGGAGGGGAGCAGCCCCTGTCACGGGGTTTGGCCGGTGGCACGTTTTCCTTCTGCAGTGGGGACTGTGAGTGCTGCAGCTGAGTGCGAGCACGAGGCAGGAATAGGAATTCCTTTTGGGATCATCAGTCCTGTTCCTCTGGAATCCAGCCCCGGAGAGTAGCCAGCAAGTCCCAGCATGTTGCCCTGAGCCAGGCAGGGTCTGCTGAGTGTAGCATGATAGGACAGTTTATTTCGGGCACAGAGCCCACATGCTTAGATATAAATAGTAAAGATTTGATTCCATTCAGTGTATTGGATCTTTCTGCAGTGTGAGCACATAGCCCAGTTAGTGCTGAAGGTCTGAGATGGGCAACATGAGCAAGAGTCCTGGGTTGTTTTCCTTTCCTATTCAATGCACCCAGCACCCAGCGACAGGGCTGGCAGAGCACCCAGTGTGCTGCTGGAGCTGCTGCCTGTGTGCCAGATGGGCTGGGGGCTGAGCCGCTAGCGTTTCGCTGTCTTCATCTCCAGAACTTTTACCTGGCAGAACAGTCTTTCATAATCCTTGTGGCTTCTACCTTTCTTCCTTAGTTATCTGTGGAGGCTTTGGCATCATGTGGAGACCGTACACCCTTTGCAGAGGTTCCACCCTTACTTGTGACCAAACGCATTGCTTATTAATGCCCGCAGCCACCTGCCTGTCACCGTTGTATGACCCATTTCAGTAGAAGTACTTAAAACTTGAGGATGGATTCCTTGTTTTTTTCTCTGAGCTCAGATGTGGATCAGTTTCTTTTCAGCTGAGGAGGTGCCAGACCCTTTGTGTAACTTTGTCATCATCTGGTTGGAATGAAGCAGACAGGAACTGTGCAGATCTGGCACTGTTACCGTAAGGTTGCCTCCCTGCTGCTGGGTATATACTTGTTGTTTTAGGTAACCCATGGAATGTGTGCATTGCCTGCCAGCTCACAGAGCTCTGTTGCATCGTCTCTCTAGCTACAACTTGCATTGTGGGAGCTGCAACCAGGATTTAGTGGCAATTACTGTGTCTGGCTCATGGGTAAGAAGTCTCGGTGCTCCTGGAAAGTAGGACTAGCAGATTGAATCAGTTGAACTGAATGGATGCCAGGACTTGTTGCTCAGTCTGTTAGTGTCCAGTAACTCCTCTCTCAGGTCAGCATCCACCATGCAAGTGGCAGAAGAATATTTAGGAAGGATGTTCCCAACCCTTGCAGCAGTCAGACCCCGGTGACGAGGGAGGCAACAGGGAAGATTTCACCTTGGAAGGGAGCGGATCTATTAGGCAACGTTTCTCACGGTCATGTTCCCGTGTCCCTGAAGAGCCCTGAACAGACTCAGTATGTGGATCACCAGTTGCACTGAGACGCGGAACCCCTCACTCAGTGCAGGGAGGGCAGGGCAGGGCTTGTCTGCCAGCCCTCTGGTTGCAGGCAGTGCCATCAGGAAGGGCTGGGGCAGCTCTGAGAGCAAGACAGTAGCTTGTGGTGTTGCTGCACAGTGTGTTCATGTTGAGGTTGCATATTGTCATGTCCTTGCTAGCTGAACTTCAGTGGCTTTTTGGTCCTGCTCATTTGGCTGCACACCAGGACTAGTGAGAGCCCGCTTAAGATCGCGTCCCTGATACTTGGAGCAGTCCATGCTGCTCTAGGAATGAGGAAGTGGGTTTTCCTTTTTTTTTTTTAAAAAAAAAAAAAAAAAAAAAAAGAAAACAAGTGTTGAGGTGATACCACAAAGAACAAATCAGTAGAAGGGTTTTTTCACCCAAACTCTGATCAAATCCTTATGAATAACAAACAGTGGCTGTTTGCTGCCTGGGGAAGGCAGAGTTTATTCTTCAAATCAACCTTAGCTGTTGAGTCCCCTAATGTTATGTAGTGCAAGTTTACTGGTTGTGTGCTGTGTTTGCTGTAAGGACAGCAGATGCCAAATTGACGTAAGGCTTGCGTGTGCTAAAATTTCCTTTGGGCTTCTTCAACTATGTAGATGTACCATTTGTTTCAAACTTAGTTGAAGCTCTTGTGTGTGTGCTGCAGAAACGTTTGACCTATTGCAGTGTAGACCTGAGCAGTACCTGAGGGTACATTCTCAGAGGTGCTGGGGCATAGTAATCAGCATCTTTAAAACAGTTGTTATTAAAGGAAATTTAACTTCTTCTCAATGGTCTAAGAAGTGTGTTGCAAAAGACTTCCCAGGGGAGAAGAGCTTGGAAGGCAAGCCCGATCTTGCCTTTTCTGGGTAGCCTACCTAGCTGCCTCCTCCCCTTCCTGTTTCCACTTTGCTGCGAGGCAGCCCCTTGCTCTGCTGGTCAGCAGCACTCCCTGCTCAGAAGGTTTTCCTTTGAGAAGGAACAGTCTGGATGAGGTCATCCCGAAGCTGCACGAGATGCTGCTTTTACTGTTCTGCAGGTCTGGCGCTTACCCGGCTTTAACTTCATGCAAGTTGTAGCAGCTTGAATTTTAAAATCTCGAGGGCTCACATGTCTGGGGTTGGTGAATACAGCTTCCGTGTTTCAGGTGTTATTGCCCCGTAGCGATCGGCAGATGGGAGATATGTTTCTCCGTCACTTGAAAGCAAAGATCAGTGCTCTAAAGTGAGCTGCAGAAGACAACTGGCTGCAAATCGCTTTGCCAAAAGGTGTGAGTGTGCCTTCCCTTTCTCTGGCTGCCCTGGGACTGGTAGCTCAGAGAGAGCAGTGAGGCAGAATGTGCCATTCGCTCTCACTGGGCATTAGATTTTTAAAATGTTCACTTTTTTTTCCTTCCTGAAACAAAGTTAGAGTGTTGATCATTTTTCTTTGCGCCGTGGGTTGGAGCATCGGACACACGTGAATTTACACGAGCACACGCCTGCGGAGCAAGACAAGCTCTTCCCACGACTGCTTTCCCATTAGACAGGGAGAGAGAAGACGGATGACCAGCTGTCACGCCCCAGCAAAAGCAGAAATTGGAGCAACAGGAGCAGCTCCTTCTGCAAGAAGAGCAGTCCTCATTGCTGTGAGCATTGCTGGGGTGCGTGGGCTTAGTTTTTCAGTTGTATTCAGGGGAACAGAACTCCTGTCACGCTGCAGAAAGCAGATGTGTGATGCTGAGTGAGGATGCGCTGCATTTCAAAGGAGCATGTACAGAAATGGCCCGAATGGCTCAGATGCTGCTGCTTCCATCCCTCCTGAATATACAATGTCTTCTAGTGGCTTCTGCCTTTGTTATTTCCTCAAAGATTTTTTTTTTTTTAGACTGCCATTCACCGTGGATCTATGTAACTTTCCATAGGAAATGTTGTCATCAGCGGCAGTTTTGATCTCATTTGCCAGCGAGATATTTTTATTTAGCGCGACAAATAGTGATTCTTAGCTGCTTTTAATACTGAGGTGGGTGCATGGGCAGCAGCTATTCCAAAAGCAGCCCGAGCCAGCAGACTCTCTGCCTTGAAAGTCGTTCTGGTGCCTTGCTCTTAGCTTTCCTTGCATCCTGAATTGCAGGACTCGTGATGAATGTGCAAGCTGCTAGGAAAACAAAGTTACAAATGTAGAATTTCAGTGAAAAAGGATACCTTTGTTAAAATATGGTGGTAGGGTTTTGTTGTTGTTGGTTTTTATTTTCTAATGTGGGATTATGGCTGTGCTGACAAAACCTTTTTTGAACCTTACCTTACTGCATAATCAAGGCAGTGACTGTGCCCGTGGTACCTGTGGGTGAGCCAGTCCCTCACTGCATCCCTTGTACTACTAGTGCAAACCATACAGTGTCTTCCGGAGCCCCAGTGAGCTTTTGCAGTGAGTTAAATGTGTACTAAAATAGTTTCTGTGATCACTCTTTCCTGCTTCTGTGTTAGCGGTGAGCTCCACAGCCCACAGTCCCAGGAGCCTGCTGTGCTGCTGCTGGGGAGCCCAGTGCTCTGCTACCTCAGCCTAGGCACCTTTGGGAAGGCTGCAAGAACAAGGCTTGTGTAGATGATCCTTCCTCTGCATAAACTTCCAGTGTTGGCGGTCGGTTATTTATAATGGGATTTGTTAATACTTGGGTTGTTAATGTGATTACGCTGTTATCCAGTCTGGCTGCACGCAGTGTGGCACTGGACCAGCAGCAATATTCCTGGCGTCCTGCATAAGCACGCAGAGATGTGCCAGCTGTCTGGGGTCTGCTGGTGGATCTAGGTAAAAGCCAGCTCCGTTCGGAGGAGCAGGCAGTGGTCGTTCACCAGGGAATGGAGGTGCTGCTCGCTGCCAGCTGCTCAGCTGCGGTGCTGGATGTGCTGGGGCTATCAGACAGTCTCAGCCCATGCCCAGGTGCAGCCCATAAGCGGCGTGCTCGGAGCGAGGCTTGAGGATGTGGCAGCAGGGACGTGGCTGTCGCATGCCGTGCCAGGCTAGCGTTCCCTATGCAAAGCTGCAGGGTGTGTTCTTGGAGAAACACAAACAGGATGAAGACACCAGAGCGCTCCAGAAAGCTTCCTGCTGCTCCCTCCTCTTTGTTGGTTGTGCTTTATGCTCGCTGCTCCCCTTGCTGGTTTCGGGGTAGGTTCTGGATGGCTCTGTGTTGGGTTTACTCTGAGATAGAGCTGCTCACTCTCTGGGCTTCATCTGGGCTCTGGGGCACATAGTGCATAGTGCCATGAGTGTCCTTCCGTCATCTGGGACACGCATGCTGTAGGAGGATGGGAAAGATGGTACCTCTGCCCAGTCTGCTGAACTTGACTGTTTTTGCTGGTGCTGCCGGCCTTGGGTTAGCCGGGGAAGCTTGGAAGCCCTTCTGTGGAAGCTCCCCGTGTGTGAGGCTTGGCTGTCAGCTCTGGAGAAGTCTGTGGAGTTGTTTTCCATCCAACAACTCCAGCAAAAATTCACTGTGCCTCTGGTGAAACAGTAGTACTTCATTCCTGCCTCACTCAGCACCTGCGCTGAGAAAGTAATTTAAGCCTCAAGAGATGCAGAACCTACCACCTCCCCCCCGTGATAGCTGCTAGCTTCCCACAGTGCTACAAATGTGAGTTTTTGGCCGTGTTTTCACGATCACTTCAAACCGTGCTGCCTGGAGAAGCGATTCCATCATCTGGCTCCAGCTGCTCCCGCTGCTCCTGCCGCTTCCCCTCTCCTGCGCTGCCACAAGTGCTCGTGGAGCCACGCGGTGACTTGGAGCAGGGAAGGAACCTGGGATGGAACAAACCAATTTCTTTGCTGGGTGATGTGGGTTGGTTCATGCGCCCAGCAGCTGCAGGGATGGCTGTGCCAGCACGGGAAGGGGACAGCGCAGCGGCTGGGGACACTGCTGCTGCCGTTGGCTCGCTTCTCCTGCAAGTGGCTGTGATGTCTTCAGAGCTGGAATTTTAGTGTTTACTTCTGTGTGCTGACTCCTGCTCTGCCTTTTGTCTGCTGGATCTAAAGGACCTGCAAGATGAGAGGCTGCTGCCTGTGGGAGCGTTTGCAGATTGCAGCTGGAGTCATCTTCTAGTTTGTTTATGGAGAAGTGCAGTTATAGATCCAGCAGGCACTAGCCCGAATCAGGTGAGCTTTTTGAGCTCTCTGTTTTTCACCTCTTCCATGTGAGGGCACCAGACCTGCATGCCCCTTGGGTCCTACACGGAGCTGCTTTGAAAGCCCATAGGAGCTCGTCCACGTCTTCTGAAAATCAAGGAAATGAGTTGCTCAAAGGGACCTCGGATCTGCTTTCGTGGTCGTGTGATTGGCTCGCAGCCATTTGCACCTCACTGGTAGATGTTCTTACAGCCTGTGTTTAAAACCCTCTGGCTCTGTGTGACTGAACCTTCTCTAAGATCCTTGGTTCCCAGGTGAGGCTTTGCACCCCTTGCGCCTTTTGCACACCAGTATCAGCCTACAGGGCTTTGCATGAAATCAAAAACTTTTTTTTTTTTTCCTTCTTCTTTTCTAATGCAGCTTCGTATTTCCTCTCTATGGGTCTGCCTGATGTCTTCCAAGACAGGAAGTTTCCACTGGTATTTCTCAGCTAATTACATTAAGTGGTTTGAAGTAAGATCCCCCAGTGCTGGCTTGGTTGCTTGTGTAGCCACAGAAGTTAAAGAACTTCCCCATGGCTTCTGCCTTCAGCCTGCCTTGCTGATTCTCACTGCAGCATCTCGTAGTAGTGCTTGTGTTCTGCCTTTCCATGGTCTGGTTTTAGAGCCATCTGTGCAAGCGTATAGCTTTTGTTTGAGCTCCTGTTGTTGCCTCTGGATAGTGCCTTGAGCTGGGGTGGGATGGGGCAGGCTGTCCTCCTGCTCTCAGGGTTTGACATCAGCATGAGTTGTCCCTTGCTTTGTGTCCCACGATTACAGCTGCTTCCTGGTCCCTGCTTGTTTCATAGGCCGTGTTGTTAGCTTGTCCCACAGTTCATCTCAGGATGAATTCACCTGTTTTTCTGACCCCTGAGGGCATTAATGAGAGCTACCAGTGGGTCAGTGCATAGTGACAGCATATGCTCCTGGCAGGGAGATGGTGTGTGGTTCCATTGGAGCCTGTGTGAAAGCTGGTCTAGAGGAGAGGTGTTCTGGGAGGCAGGTGACAAAGGCTCATGCCTGGTTTGGTGTTTCAGCTAAGCTGGTATCATGGTGAGCCATCACTGAATAGGCGGGTCCTACCCTTCCTGTCTCGGGTTGCTCAGAGCTTATCTGCAATTCTGAGCTTCTCCAGGATGTCAGATCAACAAGAAGTAATTTACTTTTGGGTAGAGTTAGTATTGTGCTGGTGGCACACCTTGAGGTGGCTCACTGGGGTAAATCTGCCCCTTGGGCGGCAGCTCTGCAAAGCCTCACAGCATCTCCTCCGAGCTCAGTGGTGAGGAAAGCAGGAGAGATCCCACTAGGGCAGGGCTGATGCTCTTGCTTTATTTCCAAGGAGGTTTCTTAGTGTGGGATGTAATGCAGGTCTCAGCCAAAGCCTGGGTGGTGCTGGTCCCTCGACAGCTTTCCCCCAGCACGCAGGGTCACGAGCCTGCTCTGCCTTCCCTGTCCCTGCCTGCCCTCAGCCCCTCCATCTGGCTTGTTTTAAAGGTCTGGCTTGCGCCTGGTGTTTGAGATAATCCTTGTAACTAGTTGGGTCTGATCCATGCTAGATGATGTTATTGGCAGTAGTGAGGCTGGAACCCCGCTGCTCCTCTTCTCCACAGGCTCCCTGCCTTCCCCCTGCTTGCTGGGCTGGCAGCAGTCCTGCTGCCTCCCTGGCTGCTATCTGGAGAGCACGTCGAGGATCCCAGCTTCTTTGCTGCCATCCTGCTCAGAAGCTTGCCGCATACCTCAGCCACAGGAGCAGCACAGCAAAGACCTTTCAGGTCTGCAGGCTTGCTGGGGGCTCAGCACACCGGGCACTGCACATACAGCTGTTGCAGTGCTGGGGGTGGAAAGAATGGAGACCAGCCAGAGGGTTGGCAGGGGCCGAATGTGAAACACGGCGAGGGGATTGCAGTGGAAAAGTGTCTGCCACCTCCTGGGAATGTCTGCAAGAACGCACGCGTGCTGAGCTGGAGAAAGCTCCCAATGGGTGTTCGTGTGGGAGGGTTGGAAGAAGGGCGTTATTTATTTATTTATTCTTATTTTTTGCACTTGGAACGTTTTAGGGAAAACAGCAGCTTTGTTTTTAAATGGAAATGCTGTCGAAAATGGAAATTTTGGAAGAAGAAAAGCAGCAGGCATTTATGGGAAAAGCTCCGGTGGTCTGTTGAAAATGGAAGGAGTGTCTGGCTTTGAAACAGTTGTGCAGCTCTCAGGCTGTGTTTGAGATGTCCGTCGGTTCTAGGAGCATGCCTGGACTCTCTGCACAAGGCTCTCCACTCTGGGTCAGTGGAATTCACTAAGCAGCTTTTCTTGATCGCATGCCAGCTTCCGAATTTAGTGCGCTCTCCCCTAGCCTCAGACACAGCACAGTGGGTTTTGCTTTAATTCAGGTACTGTGCCCTTGCTTTTGCATGCAGCTTTTGAAGACTGCATTCTCAGAGTATCTGCACCATGAAGGGTTGGTTGGTTGGTTGTTTCTCGTTGAGTTGGCCTTGTTAATCACCTTTCCATGGCTGCCACAATTGTAGATGCAGCTAGGTTTGCAAATGCCATGTCTTTGACTTATGTGCTGGAGAAGAGTTTGCGTGTCCTGACTGCTCAGCTTTGCAGTGCTGCAGGAGGATGGCACCAGGGCAGCCAATGTGCCAGCACTGCCAGGAGTGCAGGCAGGTATCGGGCCCTTCTGCTGCTCCCCAGCTGCTGCTGACAGCCCCCGTGCTTCTCTGCTACCCAGTGGGGTATCCTGCTGTGTGCGAGGATGGTAGGAAGGGCACGGGACAGATCTGTACAGCCAGGATTGGAGTGGAGAAGAGGGACAGGGAAAAGCTATTTGCTCGTCTGGCCCAAGAGCTCTGAGGCATCAAGTGAGCACAGGAAGTATCGGGTTTAAAGACAAGCTGAGGAGGACAGCTCGGCGCACAGCATGTGTTTCTGCTTTTTGCCACAGGCAGTTGTGACTGCAATCAAAGATTGCACCGGTTTCAAAAGGGAGTTTGTTAGATTCTGGAAGAAAAAATCATTGGATGGATGTAAAGATGAAAACAGAGAATGGTTAAATGCAAAGATGTCTCTGGCACAAGAAGTCCCTGAGTTATTCATAGTGCATGCAGTGACTCTGTGCTGGGAGATACGACTGTCAAGTGATCCTGTGCTCTGTACTGATGGCCAGGCATCCTCTGGTAACGAGATACTGGATTTAGGCAGACACTTGCCCTGACCTTGCATGGCTATACTGTGTATGACCCTATCCTGCGGCTGTCAGTGATCTCTTGAAAATACTGATTAGGGCAGTGCTAAGAAATGGGGATTGTTTGAGGATGTGTGACCATTCAAATGAAATGATTGTCAACACAATCGGCTTTGAAACAAAGCCTGCTGATCTGAATGAGTGCATGGATGCTGTAGCCTGAAAAGCCTCTTGAAAATAGGCATGGGGTTGGTGTGAAACTCAGCATTTTGTTGCCTGGTACTGAGGTATTTGCCGCCTTTGTTACTCTTTTAGGTTGTGCTTTGGCAAGGGGCAAGTGTGGGCAACAGCAAATCCTCTTCAGAAGTACACATGAGCAGGCAGGAGCCCTCCTAATATCCTCGCTATCCGCATCACGTAGGAAGTTGGAACAGATGCTTTTAGGCACCTCTGCAGCTATAAATGGAGCAAAGTAAGGAATTGTGACCTTTTGTTGTGTGGCACTGCATCAGTGCACGCAGGACCGTGGTGTGTGTGTACAAAGGGTATGTGTGTACAGGCCACAGTGTGAATTCCCAGACTTTTGGGGGCCTGTGGTATTTGCTGAAACTCAACCTTCATCCACCTACAGCTGAGTCGTCCCTTCCCCTCGTTCCAGCTCAGCTGAGCCCTGCGCTCCTGGCAGCCAGCCCAGCCTGTGTGACTGTGCTAGCAGCTGGTCTTCACACACTTTTAGATGAGATTCTCCTCTCCTAACCCAGTCCAGGTCACCCTCCTCTCCCTTTTGTTGACCTCTCCCCCCCCTCCCCCCCCCATGTACCTTTAGCTCTGGTAAGCCTCACTGTTTGTGTGTCTCCCTTTCCAGAGCAGTCGGGGTGAGCTGTGGGAATCGAAGGCAGGCGTTTTCAGAGAACCAGAGTCTAATTTAGCTTGGAAGGGCCCTTGCAGACTGTCTGGTTTGTGTGCTGCGCTGCTTAGGGCCTTGTTTAGGCACGGACTGGATGTCTCTGAGGACAGACAGAGGTCTCGCTACCTCTCTGGTCCTGTCCAGAGGAAGAATTCCTACCTTGCATTTTAGGTTTGTTGTGCATTCAGAATAAATTGTGTCAACGTTGTAACGGTGCTGAGCTTTAATCCAGTGAGAGCTTTCTTCTGCTCCCTCTCAAATCATGTGTACCTGCAAAGTTAAAGGGATGCTCGTTCCATCTGTTTGCCCTGGGGGGAGGATGAGGCCGACACCCCACTGGTTTTTGTCTCCTGTGGGATCTGTGGTCTGGGGCAACACAAGGAAACTGGGAAAGAATTGGATCTGTTGGCCCACTCAGCACGTGTGCTTCCCACTGCGAGCCTGCTATTGGCACGTGCTAGGGAAGGAAGAAAGAAGTAGGGGCTTGTGGAGTAGCTTAGGTTAGAAGGCACAAGTGGAGGTCTGTGATCTCTTCCTCCAGTGATATCAGTTTTCCTAACCATTTCTTTTAGCATATGCAGCAAAGTCATTGCTCTCACAGCCCGGAGAAGCTGCTCAGTCTCTGTCTTGCTGCGTGCAGCTGGAGAGGGCTGAGAGGTCACAGAGTGGGCAACCCTCTGGTTGCTTTGGTGCTTCTGTAACTCAGCAGTTTTTATTTAAGTACTGTATCATCATTATTTATGTATGAAAACCGCTCTCAGAGAACGGGCATTAATGCTGAACTAACGTTCGTGCCGCACTTGCATTACTCTGTGTGCTATGCTGTATTTCTGGAAAATGATTACATTTAAAGGAGATTAGAAGAAGCAGCTGTAAGTGGCCACTTGCTAATTCCCAAGTAGCAGTTAGCAGGGAAATGGTGGTGCTTGGCTTTGGGTGGGCAAGGGAGCCTGCATGAGTCACAGGCTGTTTTTAGAGGGAGGTCAGCAGCTTTTAGCACTGCAGTTACTTAGCTGGTTGGACTGGATCCAGATGTAATTAAGATTTAATTATGACTGCTTCTTATGGAGTCTGGATTTCACGGTAGTCTCAGAAAATCTTAATGGGGAGTAACACTAAAACTCGTGGCTGTGTTCTCTGGCACCTGGCGTGGTGTCCTGTGGCCTCAGAAACGCACTGTGTGCTCCAGGCGTGCGGGCCTGGCTGAGCAGGGCTGCACGAGCTGTGATTTCTGAACCCTCGCCAGCGCTTGGAAGTTGTGCCGTGCAAGGCCCAGGTCAGTGAATGGCAGCCGGGAGGAGGGCGGTCAGCCTGGCCCTGCAGCACGTGCCGCGTCAGAGACGTGTCCGACCCCTTCCCAAATGTGATCTCTCCCCTCTCCTAGGCCTGAAGACAAACGTGGGACAATGTCGGAGGCACGACATGACAGCACGAGCAGTTTACAGCGGAAGAAGCCACCATGGTTAAAATTGGACATCCCGGTGCCGGTGCCCGTGCCGGTGCCAGAAGAGCCGGTGCAGGTATGGGGACTGGGGGACTGCGGTCATGCAGGGGGTGTGCAGAGCCCTGCTGTGCTGACAGCATGCCTCTGCAGTGATCGCCAGCAGTCCTGGCCAAGAGAAAGGCAGTGTTGGGCATGACGGGTCATTGGGATCAGTAACAGGCTGCCCCTTCGAAGGGGATGTATGGGGAGGGTCTGAAGTGGAGGATGAGTGTGTTGCTCTCTAGGTCAGTGGATGCGGCTGTTTGGGTGCGAGGATTGTGAAAGTGGCCTTGTGTAGGGGGTGGATGTGGGAGTGAGGTATCCAGGCAAGAATTTCCTAAAGGAACTGAAGAAGTGAGGGGCTCCTAGAGAAACACCAGCCTGAAAGTGCTGGAGTTCCTGCTGAAATGAGCAGGGAATTGATCTGACTTATGAGAAGCCAAGATAATGACAGGCTGTCATCAGTAACAGCAAAGAAAGAACAGTTACTGGCAACACAAAGTTGTTAATAGCATGAGCACAAGAAATTCACTTATGAAGAGAAATAAGCATTATTGAAGAGTGATGGAGTAGAGATGAAGTGATAGTTTATTTGGGACTCTGCGAAGCATGACTAAAACACCCATGTTTCTGCTGGGAATAGGAGGAATAGCAGGAGTCTCTGCTTCAGAGTGGCAAAAACTCTTACATGTGGGTGTGATGACTGCTGGCTGCTTGTGACCTCGCTGCAGGATAAGTCTCTTATCCTGCCTGCACCAAAAGCAGATCCATGAATGGAGTGTGGTATCTGGATTTAGAGAGATGGAAGGTTTTGTATTTCCCTGGAGGGGTGTCGGGGGCGTGCTGGTGTTAAAATGGCATTTATGTTGCTCTTGGAAGAGCATGGACTGGCCTCTGCTGTTCCTTGATCCAAGGACAAGAATGGACTTCAGCTGTGTGACAGCTTCTGGCACATACACCTTGGTCCTGGTCTTCCTTTGGAAGGAAGGAGATTGGGGTTCTTTCTGCGAGGATTAGAAGAGAACATGGGGGTTTTAACTGTGTGGGTTGAAGCCTTCTGAATTGCTTAAGGCTTAGATGGATGTTGTCTTACCTGAAATCTCTAAATCCAGCTAGGCTTCTCCTGGAGAGGCACTCTGTACTTAACAGTGGAAGTTGGCATAGGTGATGTTCTCTGAAAGCCCAGTGCATAAGAGTGCATACAGGCTCCCGTGGCTTATATCTTGAGTGTCTAGGCATTGTTTTAACATAAAACTTGAAAAAAAATAAAAGAATAAAAATTAAGATTGCGGAAAGTTATCAGCTCTCTGGCTAGAACGACTAGAATTTCAAGCAATTTGAGATAGTGTCTGACCAGAGAAGCAGTCGGTTCACTGGCAAGTGAAGCAGAGGGGCAGCCTGCTCAGTCTGCATTGTGGAAATGGGATGGTATCTCTGCCAAGCTAATGAAAAATTCATGCAGATCAGCCTCGGGGCAGTTAGCAGGATGGGCTGAGAGCAGTCTGGTGATTTGCGTCAGGTTTGGCAGGTGACATTCAGCCAGGAGGTGCTAGGAGCTTTCAGACCTGAGTGCATCCAGACAATTAGGTTATGAACAAAGCTGATGTGGCTTTCCCAGCTTGCTTAGCCTGTGCCAGGCAGCAGCTGCAGCACAGACCCACCCACGGCTCTCATAGTCTTCTAGTGCAGACACAGAGCTATTTATAAAGCTAATTTCACTTGGCCCTGCTTGGTGTGCTTCACTTTACTTTGTGCAGTGGTCTAGGAGCTTGTGATCTCTGTTCCTTCTGGCTAGAAATAAGCCAGAAGGATGCAGGCACTCCTGTAACACACCCATCTACAGATGGACCTCAGTCTGTGGGCTAGGCTGGAGCCTGTCTGCACTGAAACTAAGAAAAAAAAAACAAAAAACCTCTGCAGATGCCAAGTCCAAGTGCTGACCGCTCTGTTCTGCAGATCCAGGTCTGTTTCTTCACATTAGCCAGTCATAACTCAGTCCTTGTTAGGCTGATTTTGCCACTGATCTGCATGCACCCAGCTTGTGGCTTGGACTGGGGGCAGAGGGGGGTTATTGTGCTGCTGACTAAGTGGCTCACACCCTGGCTGGCCCAGTAGATCATAGTTCTGAGAATGCTGACTCCCCTTGTGCTTTCCTTGGCAGCCAACAAGACGTCAGGCCTTTCTACGAAGCGTGAGCATGCCTGCTGACAACAGCCGCGTGCCCTCCTTGCCTAATGAAGTGAGGAGACCGGTGCTACAACGACAGACCTCAATCACCCAGACCATCAAGAGGTGAGTTGCTGAGTTCCTGGAGCCTGGTTTAGTGGATTCTGCCATCTGTTGCCATCCTTTTTTCATGGTCTTCTCATTCTCCCATTTGCCTGGCACTTCATGGCACGCTGTCATGAAGTAGGATTCAGTTGTCTCCCTTGTTACCTATCATGAGGTTGAGGTGGCAGGGTGGGTGCAGATAGGTTCCCAGTGTATGAGCCCGATGATGCTGTATAGCTTGCCTTTAATAAGTGAGGAGCAAGGTCCTGTGAGGAAAATAGTGCTGATCAGAACAGTGAATGGACCTTACCAATTAGAGTTCCTTTGTGCCTGAGGAAGCTGGCTGTTTCAGAGCCTGATGTGTAGCAACCAATATGTGATGCTGTGTCCACCAGGACCCCCGGGGCCTTTTCTCCCAAACTTCTTTCCAGCTGGGTGCCCCCAGCATGTGCTGGTGTCTGGGGATGTTCCTCCCCAGGTGCAGCGTTTTGCACTTCTCCTTGTTGTCCTTCATGAGTTTCCTCCCAGCCCATTTCTCCTTCCTTGTCACAGTCCCTCCAGGTGGGAGCACGACCCTGGCCAGTGTCCACCACTCCACAGGTTTGTGTCATCTGCAGACGTGCTGAGGGTACCCTGTCCCATTATCCAGATCATTAATGAAGATATTAAATGAGGCTGGACCCAGGACTAACCCTTGGGATGTGCTTCTAGTCACTGGCCTTCAGCTAGACGTAGTGCCACTGCTCACCACACTCTGGGCCCAGCCATTCAAGCATTTATTTATCCACCTCACTGCCCATCCAGCCCTCAGCATGGCCTGAAATCAGGCCTCTGTGACTCTTTGTGCCAGGACATTTAGACAAGAGCATGTCATGGTTGAGGGGATATCCTGGGAAGGTGCTGCGGAGGCTTTGATAAGAAGCACTGTGTGGAAGGGCCAGGGCAGCCTCCTCCCCCATAAGTCCTTACAGACAAGGGCATGTGGAGCTACAGTGAGCAAAGGAGCACTGGACAGTGAAGGTGAAGCTCCTGCATGCTGAGGAAGATGCCATCGTCCCACTTACCATCAAGGCCAGGGGCAAGCATGTATGGCTGGTGCTCTGACAGACCTGTGTCATGTCCTCCCATGCCTGCACAGACTGTAATGGCAGTGCTGGGGACCAGCTGGTGGCAGCATCCGTGCCTGTGCCTAATGGTGTGCGTAGCAGTTTTGTAACCCTGAGTGCAGGGGGTTGATGCCATTCTGCAGTGCAGAGTTTTCTCACGCAGGCTGTTGTACACAACATGAAGAGCAGCCAAGTCTCTGTCCAGGAGGAATTGCAGCTTGCACATGGTTTTTGCAGAGCACTGTGGAATGTGGGTGGCAGGGCAGGTGCAGCAGTGGGAAGGACTTTGCGAGAGGCAGAATTGCAGGAAATGTGCGAAGCATGAAAGTTACAATAAAAGCATGAAATAAATGGATCAGAAACAAAGGTGGAAGTGGAAAGTACTGAGGAATAGCCTAAAAATCAGTGCTGTGAACAGCAGAGGTAGGTATGCAGTAAAGAATTGCGGACCATAAATCCATAAAAGTGTCTTTGGGATTTGTTTTGTGAGTCCAAGGAGGCTGACTTCCAGGTTTGTTGCTTGATGCAGCCTCAGTTACACACAGAATGTGTAACTGTTCTAGCAGCAGGACTCCATACCTTCCTGTTCACGGGGCTTGGAGGACTCGGATCAAGTATGAGCTTAAGGTCAACTGTGTGTCATCTAGAACATGGCACAGGAGTGATTCAGGTGCCTGAGTGTTGGCATCTAACACTGTTTCCAGTTTCCTACAGTGTCCAACGTGTCCACACGTGGCAGCGCATGTGGCACAGATAGTCTTGTGCCTGAGGTGAGACCAGAATGACTCCAGGGCACTTCCAGTGGCACCAGACACCTGTATCGTGTATCCAAAGAGATCATATCTCAGCTTGCTGACACCTCTGGTTTCACTCTGTGGTGTCCAAAGCCAGCTGGTGTGATCTGAAGTTGGATGTCTGAGCTGAAGAAGGAAGATCAAAGAGGTCTGAGGGTGGAAGGGGATTGAAGCATCCATGGTCTCATCAAGACCAATGGGAGATGTACATCAGAGATGCAGATGCACCAATGGGATTCAGCAACCTCCTGGAACCTGCTGTCACATGCAGTGTGGCACAATTGCTGCTGATGGGGTTAAATAAAGAGATGGGGAAGCGTTAGACATAGGTTGCTGCCTGCCTCCACAGCCCAGTGGGCTCTTTCCATTCAGCTTTCTTTTCTTTGCAGCAGACAGGTACGGTTTCAAAGGAGTCAGACCCTGCCTGTTCAGGGGAACCGGGTGGGCAGGAGTTCCCTGAGAAAGCGGCAGTCCCTGCCCCGATCATTTTTCAGGTACTGGTAGAACTGAGTGTGCAACCCACCCCTGCATGTGTGTGCAAGGGCTACTGTGAACCGCACCGATTCTGGCTGTTGCTGAGACCACGTTGCCTTCCAAGGCCTCACCAGGAGGCCTGCAAGTGGATGGGAGTGAGAAAGTTCCTGTGTGCCTCTAACAGAAAACAATGGTCACTCCTACTAAATGTGTAGGCAGCTGTCAATAAGTAGCATGGGACTAACAAACTGCCCACTCTCCAGCCTCACTTGCTCCTGTTTTTCCTAACAAGCTGACAACCTCCTGATGTTCACCATAACTGCAGTATTGCTCTGAGGCTGCCACCATGCAGCCTGTCCTTGCTAGCTTTAATGCAACATGTGAAACACGTGTATCTTGGTCCCAAAGCCTTCTTGGAGCAGAAGAGGAAAGAGAGAAAGTTGCACCAAACAGATGTGGTCAGATGAAGCTCTGAGCTGGTGAATTCAGTAGAGCATCCACCCTTTTCCTGTGGACTTCGTGACTTTTTTCTAATCCTAATGTGACTGGCTTCTTTTTGAGGTGGAGATCTTTGTTTACGTAGCACTGGAGAGATGTGCCCTGGACTCCTGGAGTAGCTCAACAGCCCATCCACCACCACCCCCAGACTAGAGCTCAGGGAGCTTTTGAATGAGACAGACACGGTGACTTTGTGTGTGTCAGGGAGTGGACCCAGTGCCCAGGTGTCCCTTCCCATCCTACCTGCCTCACCACTACCATTGCCAGGTGCCACTTAGACACTGTGTTTGCATTTACAACTGCTGGCATTCGGGTTTAAGCTTTCAGGGCTGCTAAGCTTAAGTTGATAGAAGAGCCAGGCCTTGATATTGATTCATTGCTGGTTAGTGCTGCAGGATCTGTAGGAGCTGATGGGGCTCCCCAGCTGGACAGAGCTCTCATTGTTTCTCCGGAGTGCTCCAGATGCCCTAAACTCAGTTTATAAGGTTCTCCTGGACTGTCTTGAGTATGATCAGAGAGTAGGACAGATCCCTATCCGATCCCTATCCCAGCCCTGGGCCAGCAGTGGTCCCGGGCAGTTTGGGAGTGATATTTGCTGTGGAGAGCAGCTGTGGTAGTGCTTGTCCTTGCAGGCTAATGGGAATGCAGTTCCAGGCACAGCTCTTCATGCAGTGTTCATCAGCAGCCTAATAGTGGCCCTATGTACAAGCTTGTCACCCAAGGTCACCTTGATGTCTAAATATTGGTAATGAAAGTTGTGAGTTGTGTTTTAAGAACGGTTTGTGGTGTGTGTTCTGTCTGTGGACTTGGTTCTGAGCTGGGACAAAGATTGCTTTGGTGAGTTGTGGGTCAGGGAGAGCAGAGCAGTGCTCTGAGACCTGCACAGCCCCTTCTCTGAGGGCTGGCACCTAGTGACTAGCTGAAGAATTCCCAGAATTCAGAAGTGTGGCTCAGCGAGGGCAGGTAAGGCTAGCAGTGGCTCTCTTGACCTTGTGCCCGCTGCTCTGTGTCGCTGGGAGAGCAAACAGGGCTTTTGGCAACGGTTGGTGGTTTGCATCTGCAGGTGTGAGTTGGAGAACCTGTGTTTGGAATTCACATCTTTTTACACAGTGGCAGGACGTCTTCAGTTGCTGGTTGATGATATGCATCTTTGTCCTGCAGGGTGCAGTAAGCAAAACACAGGATTTAGTTTCCTGTCTGGTGCTCTGCCTCAGTTCACCAGTATGACCTAGTTCTGGATGTAACCCACTTTTTACTTCAGTGTATGTTTTGATACCCTCTTTGTGATTTGTGAGGTCTTCCTTCTCAGCAGCTGGAAATCCTACCCGTGAGCTGTGGCCTGAGGTGAGGTTTTTGGGTTTGGCTTGGAAGGGTTTTCAGGTTTCAACACCTGGGCCAGCTGCAGGCTGATGCAACTTGCCATCTTCTGACACAGGATTAGCCACAGTGGGGAAAGGGCTGGCAGGGCTGTGATGACCTTTGTAGCTTCTCCTGCAGTATTTGAAGACTGTTAGCCTAACGTACACCTATCCCTCTGCCTTCCGTTTTGCTTCTGACCCAATGCTCTTCCACATCAGCAGCCACTTGGCAGCAAACCTGCTTTGTGGCTGCAGCCTTGTGCTCCTGCTTCTGCCACCAGCAGCTCAGAGCTGTGTGTGCCTGCTTCAGGAGAGGGCAGGACCACAGCAAGCATTTGCCATTGATGTTACTTGTGAGCAGGATGGGAATCCTGCAGCGTGAGGTGGAGAAGTTGGGGATGTTCTGGGAGTGTGGCGGGAGGCTGGGAGAGAACAGTGAATTCTGGTGGCCACTGGAAGAAGCTACAGAGAAAAACTACAGCCCCCGGTGGGGACCTAGAGCTGGCCTGAAGACGGTAAGTGTTTTCTGTGAGTGCCTTTTAGAGGAAAAAAACATTTCACCAAGCTCTTCTCTGAGTTTCTGTTCCGTCCCCTTTCTAGAAAAAGAGCCAACTGTTCTTTACACACATTGAATTTCTCTGTTGTTGTTGTCTTAAGAGAGAAAAGAGTGCTGTTGATGGATAAATATTTCTGACCAGGACCTGTCAGGTTGCTAAAACTGGCTGAGGACGGGCTCTGAGATGCTCGTGGTGGAGAGTTCTGCCTGCATTTGGATAGGGGCTGGCTGGAAGTGATCGCCGTGGGTTTTGTCTTTACATTTGCATAATCTGAGCAAACGTGATGCTCCTGTTTACTTGTATGCTGGCATTTTTCAGAGGCACAGCTGACTGGTTTGGTGTAAGCAAAGACAGTGATGCTACACAGAAATGGCAGAGAAAGAGCCTTCGCCACTGCAGCCTGCGGTATGGGAAGCTGAAACCTCAGGTCATCCGAGAAATGGACTTGCCCAGTCAGGACAATATTTCTCTAACAAGCACAGAAACCCCCCCTCCACTCTATGTCGGGCCCTGCCAGCTGGGCATGCAGAAGGTGAGTAGCCTGGGACAGAGTCAAGGCCATCATGAGCTTCTTGCGCAGTGTGTTTGCCATTTTTAACCCATTTGTGGGCTTAGTTCTGCCTGAACATGCCTTGTCCAAAGAGTTACAGTCAGTGGCTCAACGTGGTGTCTGTTGTGTCTGTACTGGGACCAGTACTACTTAATATCTTAATCAGTGACATAGATAGTGGGGTTGAGTGCAGCCTCAGCAGGTTTGCAGATGACACCAGGCAGAGCAGTGAAGTTGCTATGCTAGATGCCATCCAGAGGGACCTTGACAGACTTGAGGAGTAGTCCCATGTGAACCTCATGAGGCTCAACAAGGCCAAATACAAGGTGGTGTACCTGAGCTGGGGTATTCCCCAGTGTCAGTACAGACTGGGTGATGAATGGGTTGAGAGCAGCCCTGTAGAGAAGGACTTTGGGGTACTAGTGAGTGAAAAACTCACACAAGCCAGCAGTGTGCGCTTGCAGCCCAGAAAGCCAACTGTATCTTGGGTGTCAAAATAAATGTGGTCAGCAGGGCAAGGGAGGTGAATTTCTTCCTCTGTTCCACTGTTCTGATACCCACCTGGAGTACTGCAACTAGTTCTGTGGCCCCCAGCACAAGACAGGCAGGGGCTTGCTAGAGAGGGTCCAGAAGAGGCCACAAAAATGTTCAGAGGGCTGGAGCAGCTCTCCTATAAAAACAGGCTGAGAGAGATGGAGCTGTTTGGGCTGGGGAAGAAAGGGCTCCAGGTGGACCTTATTGCTGCCATTCGTCACTCAGAGGGTGTTTGTAAGAAAGACAGAGAAAGGCTTTACTGGAGTCTGTAGTGACGCAAGATTTGTACTGACAGAACAAGGATCAGTGGTTATAAACTGAAAACTTGATTATGTTGTAGGACTTGGAAAAGCGTATCCTGCATCAGCTGTACTACAGCTCCAACTACAAGTCCTCAGAAATTGGTTTGGGTGCCTGCAAAGGGCATCTGCTAGGCCTTCGAGTGTGGTCCTAGGGGACCAGGACCCTGTCAGTCACGTTCAGTTACCAGCACTTGAGAACTAACCCATAACATTCCAGCAAAGGGAAGACTCCTTGTTCCACTCAGCACCTTAATCCATATGGTATTAGGGCATCGGTGAACACCACTGCAGTGTGGGCAGGTGTGAAACGAATTCCTTCCAAAGCAAGTTGATCTGTGACCTGGAGCCTGGCTGCATAGCTGAAACAGGAGAATATTGTGTCTTTCAATCCAGTCTCACCTTGCTGAGTGTGTTGGTCACAGGATACTGAGAAATGTTGGGCTCTGTGTGGACTACACTCAGTCAGAACTTGGTTTCAGTAGGTGTAACTCCATAAAGCTTCCCATTGAGTGTGCAACTGTGGATTAAAAAAGGCTCATAAAACATTAGGATAAAGCACAGAAGTCATAAAGAAACCACAGCTGTGATGATGTAAGGACAGAGGAAAGGTTTGTAGCTGAAGGCAATGTTTTCATTAGGTTGATTCGTGTGTTTGGCAGCCTTGGTCTGAAGAGTCCTACAGAAGGGCTTGTAGCTCCTGGAAGCTTGCCTGCTTTTTCCAGCTGTTAGGCTTAACAGAAGCAGATGTAAATATACAGTTAAGCTTCACCAGGATACTGTTTAAATCCAGAGCTGTACACCAACAGAAAGGAAGCTAGCTCTTGAAAGGGCATGGCTCTATTCAGGGATTTCTCAAAGTCCTGATCAGACATCACATTCTCTGACTGCAGAGTTCTCCGGCACAGGAGGTGAATGAATCCAAGAGCTTAGGAAGGGCTGAAGGAGGTTTGAAGCTGTCTGTGAACATTGGAAATGTTCTGGATGAAAGTAATCAATACCAACAAAAAAAAAAAACCCAACAACCCAACAACAAACAAAAAATAAATGAAGAGAGGTTTGAGGACTTGAGCTTGGGACTCGGATGCTGAGCTTACAATAAGTTATTCCCTATCTCCCTAGTGTAGAATTGGTTGGGGTTTCCTCTGGCCTGGTTGTTGGTTGGCCACTGCCCTGGTCTCAAGAGGGAGGTGATGGAGGCTTGGCAGGAGGAGGGCTTGGTAGGCAGATGTTGGGGGGTGGCTGTACATACTGATGGGCTTCTACTCTGGCAGATCATAGACCCTTTGGCCCGCGGCCGAGCTTTCCGAATGGCTGACGACAATGATGGCTACAGCATCCCCCACACACCCATCACGCCAGGTGCCACGTCGCTCTGCTCCTTCACCAGCTCACGCTCGGGCTTCAATCGCCTCCCGCGACGGCGGAAACGGGAATCTGTTGCCAAGATGAGCTTCCGAGCAGCTGCGGCTCTGGTGAAGGTACTGTCTGTGGGAGGGCAGGGAGCAGGCTGGCAGCAGGATGCGGCCCTGCCCCGGAAGAGGGGTGAGAGGGAAGGAGCTGTCTTTTGTAGGAAAAAGCACTTTCTGTGAGTAGAGAGGATGGAGGAGAGGAAACCAGGACATGTCCTCTCTCATTTCAGCTGTCTGTGTAGCAGGCAGGGTGTGCAAGAAACTAGGATGCCAGCTGGTTTGTGGTGTAGGTCTTGCTGGCCGTTGATCAGCCTTGGGGCTTTGATTCCCACAGCCAGCAGCCTTAGAGGGCTCAGCAGGTCCGGTTAAGCCTGCTGGGACCTCTTGGTGGTCTGTCTGCACCTGCTCATGGCAGAGCAGAAGTACCTGAGCTTGCTATGCCTCTTGCTATGCAAGGCTCTTTTCTGGGTCCCCTAAGGGTTGTGTACAGGTGACCCTTTGCTCTGTGACTGCTGTTCAGTCAGACATCATTGTACGGTACGTGGTAGAGGAGCATGTTGCAAGCCTTCATTGGAGAAGATCAAGAAGTGGGGTAGCACTGGGAGGTGTCACCTGGAAGGTGCTGCACATCAGATCTGTTGTGCTTGATGGATCAGTGTGACAGGGTCAGCGCTTGGGCTCCCTGCGTGCTGGCCAGGGTGACACTGCATGGGCCTGGATTTGGGGTGTCTGGCAGTGACTTGATGCTGCTCTGTCTGTCTGCAGGGTCGCTCTGTGAAGGACAGCACACTGAGGAGGGCTCAGCGGCGCAGCTTCACCCCAGCAAGTTTCATGGAGGAGGATACAGTGGATTTTCCAGATGAGCTCGACACTTCTTTCTTTGCTCGGGTGAGGGGCAGGGCAGTGGCATGGTACTGACTCCAAAGACTTTGCAAGACTGTAGCTCTGGCAGAGCTGTGTGCTGCAGTGTGGTGCTGGCGTCTCAAATGTGATGCCTCATCCTTCTGATGGGACTTCTGTGTCTTTGCCCAGGAAGGAGTCCTTCATGAGGAGCTCTCTACTTACCCAGATGAGGTGTTTGAGTCGCCTTCAGAAGCTGCAGTCAAAGATACTGAAGTAAAACCTCTAGACCAGACAGATCTCACAGGAGGTGCCTTGGACAAAAATGAGCTTGAAAGAAGCCACTTGCTGCTGTAAGTATTTTCCTGTAAGATGCCAAAGCCTAACGTGGGATGGTGGCCTGCCCATTCAGAGTGGGATCTTCGGTGCTGGGCAGCTGCTGGGGCAAGACCATCACTCCTTCATGAGGGAAGTTACAATCTTAGTGCCGTGGGTGTTTGGAGCAGAGATCAAAGAGCAGAGCGGTGATTTGTTTAAGCCCTGCATGCTTCTCTTGATGTTTTGGGTGAGAGTCCTCCTGCACAGCAACCCCTGAAAGGTGACTCTGAGGCCGCCTCTCCAGCAGCTCCCTGGCGTGATGTGTTTTTGAGGCTGTGTCATGGCTTGGGGAAACAAAAGACACTTCAAGTCAGCCGTGAGGACGCTGGAGGCCCAGCCTTCAGCTGTGGAGAATACAGCAACGGTAAGAAGGCTGTTGCCATTGCCACAGTCACCAGGAACTATTGAGAGGAGTGGAGTGAAGTATTGCTGAGTGTCAAGCTGAGCTACATTCCTCACTTGAAACCAGAGAAAGGTGTGGCACTGATGCTGAGAGCCCTACAAATATGTGGGTGGTACTGTACTGTATGCCTAGATTTTTTCCACCTGAGTAACTGGTACTGAGTAATTGTTCCGTGTCGTTTCCGAGTTAGCTCTGACTTAGCTGGCAGCTCACCCCAGCAGAGAGCAGTGCTGGGTGTGAACGTGTAGCAGACAGGGAGGTCCTTGTTGTGGTTCTGCTGCTCACAGCCCATCTTGCTGTGTTGGAGTTTTCCCTTCAAGTGTTTCCAAGAACTTGACTCGGTCTTAACAGAAGTGGAAGCACCAAATGGTGGGAGCTTGTTGTCTCTCCTCTGAGATGGTCTCAGTCTTCTTGGCTCCATTTGGATTTTCTCAAACCTACATTCCTTTCCCACTTAGAGAACTGCTATCAGAATTGCAGTCAATTGTCCTCTTAGGTGGCCAGGTGTTTATTTTGGCATAGGCTAGTAGTCCAGCATGAAAGTACTGGGAAATAGCATGTCCGTTACACAGAAACTACTTGAACCTCATCCTATTGCTTGTCCATACTTCAAAGCTCCCTTAGCTTCTCCAAGACACTCTGGTTATCTTTCAGAAAAAAATACGGTTTCTGTGACCGCTTTTCAGAACCGCTGCCTTTGTGCAGAGCTGATCACTTAGGAAGCCACGGGAGGTATCTGTTAACTAGAGGCTGGAGCACCTGTCGAGGACACATGCCTACCACAGTTCTAGGCAGTGGGAAGGGGGGAAATAGCAGGCAGTTGTCAGTGCTGCGTACCTTACCTCCAGACTGCTCGTTAAGAGCAATGAAATACAAAAAGATGCCCAGAGCAGGTGCTGTTAATCAGTAGCTTGTGCAGTGTTCATTCGATTCATACTCTCTTTTGGTAAGAAAGCATTCCACTAGCTAGGGATTTTTTATTGTGTTGCCGAAGCCTGGTTTTGCTTTTCTCCTGAGAAATGCATACTTCAATGCAAATAGAGGGATGAGTGGAAGACAAGTTGTGAGAGGTAACTGGCTTGGTTTTGGTTCCTGCTCTTTTTCTCTGTGTGGTTTAATGGGCATGGGGGTTTGACTTGCCAGTTTCATTGCAGTAAAGTGCTTCAAGGGTTGGGATTTCCACTGTGGGGCTAAATTGCACTTCCATTTCATAGGAGAGAACAGAGTGAGAGGAATGAAGCAGAGGAAGAAATAGATGTGTGTGAGTGTTAGCCACCTAATGAGGTGGCTGACCCTGCAGATGCTGAGGATGTAGCACATGGCTTCCGTTTCTCTCCCTCTGTTTTGGATCAGAAAAGAGGCTTCTCCGTTAAGGCTAAAGTTGAGGTTGTAGGAGGTGGTCACAACCACAGGATGCTGTTCTTGCTGCCTGCTGCAGTGTCAATGCTGGGAGGCTGGAAGCCATGTCTCCCAAAATGGAATGCTCAGTGACGCCCAGCTGCAGTCTCCCCATTTTAACCTGTTGCTGAGAAAAAAAAATTGAAAGCCGTGAGCTTCTGAACAGTGGGGTTCAGCTTGGTGCAGCTGCCTTGTGCCACCTTCTGCACCTAGTCCAGTGCTTTTGTTTGCTGGGGCTTAGTAACACTTGGAAATACGACTTCGACTTCAGAGCACCTTGTGTGCCATCAGCTGCTGCTCAGCTCGGCTGTGGTGGGGCAGGCACAAGGTCTACTGCCGCCAAAGACCAGACAAGGGCTGCTCCCTATTCCCGTGCCGTGCAGAAGGAAACCATCGCTGTTACCCTTTTTATTCCAGCCCACTGGAGCGAGGCTGGAGGAAGCAGAAGGATGGGGGGGGCCTGGCACAGCCCAAAGTCCGCTTGCGGCAGGAGGTGGTGAGCGTCAGCCCGCAGAAGCGTGGGCAGCGCATCGCCGTGCCGGTCAGGAAGCTTTTCGCCAAGGAGAAGCGGCCGTACGGGCTGGGGATGGTGGGGAAGCTGACCAACAGGACGTACCGCAAGCGCATTGACAGCTACGTGAAGCGGCAGATTGAGGACATGGACGATCACAGGTGAGAACTGCAGAACTGTAGCTGGGGTCCCAATAAAACCCCGGGCGCGAGGAGCACGCCTTGCTCCTCCTGGTGCTTTGGGTATCTGCGTCTCTTCCCCCCCGCTGCTGTGCTGTGATGAATGGGAAGGCTCAGGTGTTCTCACCTCTGATTGTTTCCATACAGTCAGTATTTCAGACGGATGACGCGTTTTGGCGTTAGGCTTTTGTATTCATGGATGCTTTTCTTGGCAAGAAGTGGCTTGCCCAGTGTTTGGGGGGAGGCAGTAGACAGAGGCTGTCTGCTAGCAAGATTATTGCCACCCTAGGTGACCTTGGTCCTGGCCCCAGAGTCTGCCAGGGTTCCTAGGGAAAGCAAGCAGCTTTTCTCCCTGCTCTGTGAGTAGATGTAACAAACCTGGATTTCTGCCTCTGATCTTTTCCCTTTCCCTCCATCCAGGCCCTTCTTCACGTACTGGGTCACCTTTGTGCATTCGCTCATCACCATCCTTGCTGTGTGCATCTACGGCATTGCCCCTGTGGGGTTCTCACAACATGAAACTGTTGATTCAGTAAGTAAATCATCCTGACTTGCCTGACGTGGAGCATGATTGTGTCACAGCCCCCGGCACAACGGCTACTTGCCTGAGGGCCTTGTTGGCTGGACACCAGGTGTCCAGAGGCTGCCTGCAGCATCCATGAGCCCACGTGCTGCCTGCTTTCCCTCCTGCAGCCACATTGCTCTTGACATTGAGCTCTGTCGGGTGGGCTTTTGGCACAAAGCATGCTGGGCTCCTGGCAGGTTCTGGTTGCATCTGTGCTGGGAGCCCTTTTGAGCAACTTGTTCCCCTCCTGGTGGAGACCAGGAGGATGCTCATGGTAGGGAAATACTTCAATCCTCAGTTAAGTTTATGTAACAGCTGCAAGATTTTGCTTCTGCCAGGAGCAAAACCGACCTGTCTGACTTTGTGAGCTAATCTGGAAGCTACTTACAGCCTTCCCATGTGCTGTCAAACATCTCTCTGAGGTGCACATCTCTATAGCACCATATTCCTGCTCCAAGCAGGGGATGCCCAGGGTTACTTCTCACTTACAAGTCTGACAGCTTTCACAGCGCTGTCGCCAGCATCTGGACCTGTGTTGCTGACAGCTGCTGCTTATGTTGTTAAGCTGTGTGAAGCTTCCTACAGGATCTCAGCCACCCTGGGAGAATGTGAAGTAGTCAGATAGGCGTTTTTAGTGAAATCTTTAAATGAAGGTGCCCAGACCTGCCCTCCTACAAAAGATCGGTTTGAGAGAGCTGTGTACCCAGTCACCTGCTGTGGGGATTTCTGCTCCTTCTGGGAGCTGTTTTCACCAGTCCCTGCCACTTGTTCATGGTACTCTCACTTCCTCTCCTTGCAGGTTTTGCGAAACAGAGGGGTTTATGAAAATGTCAAATACGTTCAGCAGGAAAACTTCTGGATCGGCCCCAGTTCAGTGAGTGCTGTCACCTGGGGTTGGCAGGGAGCTATGTACCACAGCCAGATCGCTGCAGGGACCTGGGCGCTCCACTGCTTGGGGCCTAGTGCTAGCAGCTCCCATCAGCTGGGCTTCTACAGGACCCTGCTGTCCTTGGCAGGGTGCAGCAGTGCTCCTGCCCCATCTGCCCTGTGGTGTGGGTTGCTGGGAGGTGGAGATGGGCCTTGGCACTCCTTGCACACAGTTCGATGAAGCCAGGCGTGAGGCCAGAGAAAATTCAGGAGTTATGTGGGGCATGACAGCTTTCATGTTGCTATCTTCCCCAGCAAAGGCTGTAATGTCCCAGAGCTTCCTTCCTGGCCACAGAACAGGCCTTTCTGGGGCCACGGGCAAGCAAATTCTGGATTCTCATTTTGAGCTCACTTCTTTGAGGCACATACTGAGAATATGCCTGATATGTTTTGAACGTCATCGTGCAGGACTTGTCTCTGGCCCTGCTGGGGATACCCCTTGCAGTTCTTCCCAGTCTGCTCTGCCCTGGGCAATCCTTGTCTACTCCTTGGCTGAGATGAGCTTTTCCATCTCTCTCCTAGGAGGCCCTGATCCACCTGGGGGCCAAGTTCTCACCATGCATGAGGCAGGACCAGCAAGTGCACAGCTTCATTAAGGCCAAGCGTGAGAAGGAGAAGCACTCGGCGTGCTGTGTACGAAATGACAAGTCTGGTTGCGTGCAGACTTCGGAGGAGGAGTGCTCAGTGAGTGTGGTGGCCCCTTTCCTGCTGTTACTGCAGGCTCAGGGCCACTTCTGTTGATGCTTTCTCCCACCCTGGGATTCACAGTGATACCTCTCCTTTCCCTTCTCTTGCAGTCCACCCTGGCTGTGTGGGTGAAGTGGCCCTACCACTCCAGCACACCGATGCTGGCAGGAAGCAAGAGGCAGTTTGGGTCTGTTTGTCATCAGGACCCCAGGTAGGTCCTGCCTAGCCCGCTTGCCACCCTGGGGACACCAGGGCTGCTGTGACAGTCAAGTCAGAGGCATGGGGTCCCAGGCCAGATCATTGCTGAGTGTGTGCGTAGTGGCGTCCTTACCTGCCCTGATGGTGGCAGGGGATCTGAGGCAATTCCTTCTGGAGCATGAACTTATTTGTATTTCCTCCAGTCTCTGCTTGGGTTGCCTCCCCAGGGGATAGCAGCTACGTTCCCAGCGCAGCTCTCCTGCAAAGCCCTGGCAGCCACCTTTGCCCTTGGTCACCCTGGGCTGATGGAGGGCTGAAACCAGCTGAAGGTCCATGTCTGGAGTTCTGTTACGTTGTTGAGCAGCTGTGTGCTCTTTGCCAGCTGCCCTTTTACTGAAGCCGTGACCTCTGTTCGTGGGAAGCAACCTGTAGCTTTGATCAGCACAGCTTTGGCTGATCTGAAGTAGTGTGTCACCAGCCCCATGCCGGGGACAGAGGGGACCTATGGGAGTGTAGCTTGGCAGCAGGGACAGTGTGGTGTGCTAGAAGTCATTTCTCTGGGTGATCTTTGCTTCCTGTTGCTGCAGGGTGTGTGAGCAGCCCGCCTCGATGGAGCCACATGAGTGGCCAGACGACATCACCAAGTGGCCGGTGAGCATCACTGGTGGCACAGGGCCTGTGCTGGACGATGGCATTTCCAACCCACTGTGCAGAGTTGCAGGACTGTTAGTGGAAGGGGTCTTTGGTGCAGCCTCCTGCTCGTCACAAACACCAGATCAGGGTGGCAGTTGCTTTGTCTGGCCAAGGCTTGAAGCCCTCCAACAACAAAAGTTCCCTCTGCAGCAGCTAAAGCCCTAACCCCTACCAGGGTAATAGGATGATGGATACTTGCTCCATCTAGGGACTGTTTTAGTTGCTTGGCAGGGAGGAGGCATTGGTTTGGGCTGCAGCAGCCCAGGCAGCTGGGGTACCAGGTACCATCTTACCATCAGAGGAAAAGCCTTGGAAGGCTGTGTGTGTGGGACTGGCTTCTTCCCAAGTGTCTGTTCCACGGATCTCTGACTGCAGCCTGTTGTGGTTTTCCAGATCTGCACAAAAAACAGTGCTGGGAATTATACAAACCACCTTCACATGGACTGCGTGATTACAGGCAGGCCCTGCTGCATTGGGACCAAAGGAAGGTAATGAGTTTTATCTGTGTGGAGAGGGGCTGGGTACTGGGGTGAGAAACAGAGGGCTCTGAAAAGAGGTTGTAGGCACAGCCTTTTGTCCTCCTTGTCCATCCTGTGTGGAGGGGAGTCTGGCAGGGAGCCCTGATGGGTTTGCCAGGCAGAGCAGGACTCTGGAACAAGCACAGGGTAACATCCAGTCTGAATTTGGGGTGGCAGGTATCTCACTCAATTGATCCTGCAGTTTAAAGAGACTCGGAGCCCTGGGGATTAAATGTATCTCTTGAGGAGTTCAGTGCTTTTCCTTGGCATGGCCAGCTTGTTATCAATAGGCTGCACCGACCCCAGCTGGGCTTCTCTGTGCATTCCAGGAGGAAATGACCTGATCTGGGTTTGTCAAGGAGGAGGATGTTCTTCATGTTGTTCCTCAGCTTGAGCAGTTACCTAGTGCTTGGACTGGGCTTCCCCTACCAGGGAGGAAAATCAGTGCTGCCTCTAAGAGTTTCTCTGTCTGTGAAAGTCATGGCAGGACACTGTTGGCTTAGCCCCACTTTCTGCTCTGTCAGCATCTGAGGCACAGGGCTCCCCAAGCCCAGAGCCATAAATTCCCCAAGCTCCAGTGCTCATTCTCAGCTGTAAATAGCTCAGTTTTAGCACTTGTTTTGGAAATTTTGTTGCAGAGGCTCTGTACCATGTCAAGGGCTGCTGAAGGCATCAGTTCCTGTAGACAGATTTGGCATGAGAAGGAGTTAGTGGCCAGGGAGGGCACAGGATAATCCACTGTGTCTTCCATCTGTGACTTGTTCCTTGTTTTAATTACTGTGCCTCTTCCAGGTGTGAAATAACTTCCCGGGAGTATTGTGAATTTATGCGTGGCTACTTCCATGAGGAGGCAACACTTTGCTCTCAGGTAGGTGCAGAGTAGGGGTTTGTTTTCAAGCAGCAGGTGACTGCAACCTTCCTGCTCCATGGGCGAGCAAATGTTGGGTGTGTTGGGGTGATGAATAAGGGCATAATGCTGCCTAAGTAATGGGTGGGGACGCATGAAACGGTGCTGGAGGCAAGGGCTGGGACTTGGTATAGCAGAGAAGGGGGTGGAGAACCCCTTTTTTAGAGCTAGCAGCAGCCTCTGCCATGGCCACGATAACTGGCCGTGCCCAGTGGTGCTGGCTGGCACACCCCTCAGCCCCGTTTGCTGCCCTAGGTTCACTGCATGGATGACGTTTGTGGACTCCTCCCTTTCCTAAATCCAGAAGTCCCTGACCAGTTCTACCGTCTCTGGCTCTCACTTTTCCTCCATGCTGGGTAAGCATAGGTGCAAAGCTTCCAGTGTCTGGGAGGGAACCATGGGATTGTGTGAGGGTTGTTCCAGCACTTTCTGCCCTCGGGGACACCACTGTGAGGCTGAGCTGTTGTCCCTGCTGAGGCTTACCAGGCTGAATTTGCTGGGAGGGATATTAGAGGCATGGGCTGTGTCAGGTGCTCTCAAAAAGACTCAAAGAAGACAGCAAAGCAGACAGACAAGCACACCGTGGGGAACTTGGTGGCTGCTGCTTCAGCTCCTGTACTCTGAACTTGGCAGGATCCTGCACTGTCTGGTTTCAGTCTGTTTCCAAATGACGATCCTGCGGGACCTAGAGAAGCTGGCAGGATGGCATCGCATCTCTATCATCTACCTGCTCAGTGGCATCACTGGGAACCTTGCCAGTGCAATATTTCTACCCTACAGAGCAGAGGTGGGTCTCCTACACACTAGGGTCCTGGCAGCTTCAATACAAGCCCCTACATACTGTGCCTTTCTGGCAGAGGAATCAGAGCGGCACTTCCCTTTGCAGCACATGTGCAGGTTTGTAGTTAGAAGTCAACACCACGCTGTCATCTAGCTGCTGAGCAGTAACATCCCCCAGAGCACTCTAGGCTTTCCAGGTGACTGACCCATTCCAGCTGCTGTACCAGGGCTGCCTCTCGGAGTGAATGGGAGAGGTTCCAACCACATGCAGGCTGGGAATTCAGGTCTGTAGCTGGTGCCAGTCCCTCCACACGCAGGCAGGCAGAAGGTGAGGGCTAAGAGCAGAGCTTGCCATTCCCACACTGTCCCTGCCCACACTGCTCAGCTGGAGAAGCCTGATGTGACCAGCCAGGTTCACCTTAGAAGACTGCATGGTAGGACCTAGAAGACCATCTTCCAGATCCTTCAGTAAGGAAAAGTGTGTGGGGGGTGGAAGGACCAAGGAGATTGCTTCTAAGGAGCTCTGCCCTCTGGTAGTTCAAACCAGATTCACCCTCCTTAAATAGAACATCTGTTCTGTTGAGCTCACACCTACCTTGACCTTCATGTCAAACCAGACCTTGAACCTCATCACCAGGATGAAGTCTCAGGGTGCAGCATCTCTTTCCCAAGTTAACAATGAACAGGGACTTGAAATAACCCTAATGCCTGGAGCTGGCTGCAGAAGCCAGGCAGATGGGACGTGCCTGATGTTACCTGTAATGTTCTTCTTCTGCAGGTTGGCCCTGCAGGATCCCAGTTTGGGATTCTGGCCTGTCTCTTTGTGGAGCTCTTCCAGAGTTGGCAAATCCTGGCTCGCCCGTGGAGGGCTTTCTTCAAGCTGCTGGCTGTGGTGCTCTTTCTTTTTGCCTTTGGCCTCCTGCCTTGGATTGATAATTTTGCTCACATTTCAGGATTCATCAGTGGTTTCTTCCTCTCCTTTGCCTTCCTGCCCTACATTAGCTTTGGGAAGTTTGATTTGTATAGGAAGCGATGCCAAATTATTGTTTTCCAGCTCATCTTCATTGCACTCTTCTCAGGACTTGTGATTCTATTCTATTTCTACCCCATCAAGTGCGAGTGGTGCGAGTTCCTTACTTGTATACCATTCACAGACAAATTCTGTGAGAAATACGACCTGGATGCACAGCTTCACTGAAAGGCAAAGACTGGCTTCTCGAGCAGGCACTGGAGATGGACTGTCTTTGCATTTGCTGTGCTAGTTCCACGTGGACAGAGCTTCTAATCCAGTGACACTTCTAACCAGGGCCGTGGTTAATTTAAACCGTCTCTAGCACTCAGCAGGCATGGTTTGCCTTATCTCAGAAGACTCTGAACAGAATGTTTGTGCCTTGTTCAATTGTATTGAACCTCTTCTGCTGCCATTATTTTTATTACACTAGTTTCAATACTACATTTTTAACCAGAGTTATTTACTACTGCTAAGGTGGTGATTAAATGGAAAGGTAGCGTTTTAGCTACTGCTAATTGTTTTGCATAGTCTGTGGCTACGTTTGTTACTTTATCTCACCGATGCTGTTTTATGCACCAGTAGAAGCAGTACTCTCCTAGCACCCAAAGTAGCCTGACGCACATTTGCAGCTGGAAATAAGAACTTCAAAAGCCTCAGAAAGTGGAGTCTCTTTAATTACAAAAAGCACATTCTGCATACAGCTCAGAGGCAGACATTTCGAACAGCACCTGCAAAAACATGTCGGAACATCTGTTCAACTGGAGTTTGCTTCTCTGTGAAACCTTTCAACCTCTTCCTCTCGAGAGTGCTGAATCCAGTGCCTGGTCCTGGCAGGGATGGATTCTCTGTTCTACCTGTTAAAGAAAAAAAATATTTGGGAATAGCATTGCTAGCTGCATACTGGGCTCTCATCACTGCAGTACAGGGGATCAGCCAGGGCCAGAGGTGACTGCTGGGCAGGGCCCCATGGTGTAAACCAGAGCTCTGCTGTCATTGCACACATTGTATTGCACTGGGTGCTGCAAGTATGGTAGCACTTAAAGAGGATGAAAGCCTCTGTGGTCACAGAGTGACAGTTTCTAACCCAGCTAGCTGGAGCTGCTAAACAAAACGTCTGGAAAGGACGCAGGTACCACTGCTCTCAGCAGCTGGTTGTGGGGAGGAGAGACAGACACAGTTTTAAACATACTGAGGTGGGGAGCCTTGGCCACACCTTGTGTTCGTGTGCATCACTGCAGCACGGTACTAGAATTGTGATGTCTACATGGACTACATACAGGTAGATATATATGCTACTAGTGCTTCCTTGTGCTGGAAGTTTTCTTCAGTGCATCAGCTGCAAAAGAATACCATGAGCAAAAGTTGTCTAGTGGCATTATCCCCCCCCCATCTGAGAACACGAATCAGCTGAACTCATTTCTGTAAACCAGAAAAAAACCCAACAAACTAAACAAAAGTTACAGGGTACAGAAGCAGAAGTGCCTTTGGTAACTCCTTACAGCTTGCAGTAATTGAGGAAGATGGCTCAGAATGCACCCAGTGTGGAACAGCAACCTTTGCTGGCTGCCTTTGTGTGCGGTGAGGGGACTCGCGTTAACTGCAGGTGCTGTGAATGGTACAGGAGTGTTAGGAGCAAAGAGGGAGAACAGACACTGGGGTGCAATACGAAGAGACATACAGGAGGATCAAATGAACTGCGTGATGGCAATCTGTCAGCTGTAGCAAGAGACCCCGTCTTCCTGGGCATTAGATTTCCAGAGTTTCATGAAGCCTAAAAGGAAGGTCCTAAAAGGAAGGTCCTAAAAGGAAGGTCCTAAAAGGAAGGTCCTAAAAGGAAGGTCCTAAAAGGAAGGTCCTAAAAGGAA